>NW_027189304.1:142290-206166 GCF_040958095.1 Procambarus clarkii | reverse complement strand
TGTCCTTCCCGACCATCCTGTCCTTCCCGACCATCCTGTCCTTCCCGACCATCTCTTCCTTCCCGACCATCCTGTCCTTCCCCGACCACCCTGTCCTTCCCGACCATCCTGTCCTTCCCGACCATCTCTTCCTTCCCGACCATCGCTTCCTTCCCGACCATCTTGTCCTTCCCGACCATCCTGTCCTTCCCGACCATCCTGTCCTTCCTGACCATCCTGTCCTTCCCGACCACCCTGTCCTTCCCGACCATCTCTTCCTTCCCGACCATCCTGTCCTTCCCGACCATCCCGTCCTTCCCGACAATCCCGTCTTTTCCGACCATCCTGTCCTTCCCGACCATCCCTTCCTTCCCGACCATCCTGTCCTTCCCGACCATCCTGTCCTTCCCGACCATCCTGTCCTTCCCGACCATCCCTTCCTTCCCGACCATCCTGTCCTTCCCGACCATCCTGTCCTTCCCGACCATCCTGTCCTTCGCGACCATCCTGTCCTTCCCGACCGTCCTGTCCTTCCCGACCATCATGTCCTTCCCGACCATCCCTCTCCTTCCCGAACCATCCAGAATCCTTCCGCCCATCCTGGCCTTCCCGACCATCCTCTCCTTCCCGACCATCCAGTCCTTCCCGACCATCCTGGCCATTCCCGACCATCCTGTCCTTCCCGACCATCCTGTCCTTCCCGACCATCCCTTCCTTCCCGACCATACCTGTCCTTCCCGACCATCCCTTCCTTCCCGACCATACCTGTTCTTCCCGACCATCCTGTCCTTCCCGACATCCTGTCCTTCTCGACATCCTGTCATTCCGACCATCCCTTCCTTCCCGACCATCCTGTCCTTCCCGACCATCCTGTCCTTCTTTCCGACGTCCTGTCCTTCCCGACCATCCTGGCCTTCCCGGCCATCCTGTCCTTCCCGACCATCCTGTCCTTCCCGACCATCCCTTCCTTCCCGACCATCCTGTCCTTCCCGACATCCCTTCCTTCCCGACCATCCTGTCCTTCCCGACCATCCCTTCCTTCCCGACCATCCTGTCCTTCCCGACCATCCTGTCCTTCCCGACCATCCTGTCCTTCCCGACCATCCTGTCCTTCCCGACCATCCCGTCCTTCCCGACCATCCTGTCCTTCCCGACCATCCTGTCCTTCCTGACCATCCTGTCCTTCCCGACCATTCTGTCCTTCCCGACCATCTCTTCCTTCCCGACCATCCTGTCCTTCCCGACCATCCTGTCCTTCCCGAGCATCCTGTCCTTCCCGATCATCCTGTCCTTCCCGACCATCCTGTCCTTCCCGACCATCCTGTCCTTCCCGACCATCCTGTCCTTCCCGACCATCCTCTCCTTCCCGACCATCCTGTCCTTCCCGACCATCCTGTCCTTCCCGACCATCCTGTCCTTCCCGACCATCCCGTCTTTTCCGACCATCCTGTCCTTCCCGACCATCCCTTCCTTCCCGACCATCCTGTCCTTCCCGACCATCCTGTCCTTCCCGACCATCCTGCCCTTCCCGACCATCCTGTCCTTCCCGACCATCCTGTCCTTCCCGACCATCCTGTCCTTCCCGACTCATCCTGTCCTTCCCGACCATCCTGTCCTTCCCGACCATCCTGTCCTTCCCGACCATCCCTTCCTTCCCGACCATCCTGTCCTTCCCGACCATCCTGTCCTTCCCGACCATCTTTTCCTTCCCGACCATCCCTTCCTTCCCGACCATCCTGTCCTTCCCGACCATCCCTGTCCTTCCCGACCATCCTGTACCTTCCCGACCATCCTGTAATTCCCGACCATCCTGTCCTTCCCGACCATCCTGTCCTTCCCGACCATCCTGTCCTTCCCGACCATCCTGTCCTTACCGACCATCCTGCTCTTCCCGACCAACCTGTCCTTCCCGACCATCTTGTCCTTCCCGACCATCCTGTTCCTTCCCGACCATCCTGTCCTTCCCGACCATCCCTTCCTTCCGACCATCCTGTCCTTCCCGACCATCCTGTCCTTCTCCGACCATCCTGTCCTTCCCGACCATCCTGTCCTTCCCGACCATCCTGTCCTTCCCGACCATCCTGTCCTTCCCGACCATCCTGTCCTTCCCGACCATCCTGCCCTTCCCGACCATCCTGTCCTTCCCGACCATCCCTTCCTTCCCGACCATCCTGTCCTTCCCGACCATCCTGTCCTTCCCGACCATCCCTTCCTTCCCGACCATCCTGTCCTTCCCGACCATCCCTTCCTTCCCGACCATCCTGTCCTTCCCGACCATCCCTTCCTTCCCGACCATCCTGTCCTTCCCGACCATCCTGTCCTTCCCGACCATCCTGTCCTTCCCGACCATCCTGTCCTTCCCGACCATCCCGTCCTTCCCGACCATCCTGTCCTTCCCGACCATCCTGTCCTTCCTGACCATCCTGTCCTTCCCGACCATTCTGTCCTTCCCGACCATCTCTTCCTTCCCGACCATCCTGTCCTTCCCGACCATCCTGTCCTTCCCGACCATCCCGTCTTTTCCGACCATCCTGTCCTTCCCGACCATCCCTTCCTTCCCGACCATCCTGTCCTTCCCGACCATCCTGTCCTTCCCGACCATCCTGCCCTTCCCGACCATCCTGTCCTTCCCGACCATCCTGTCCTTCCCGACCATCCTGTCCTTCCCGACCATCCTGTCCTTCCCGACCATCCTGTCCTTCCCGACCATCCTGTCCTTCCCGACCATCCCTTCCTTCCCGACCATCCCTTCCTTCCCGACCATCCTGTCCTTCCCGACCATCCCTTCCTTCCCGACCATCCCTTCCTTCCCGACCATCCTGTCCTTCCGACCATCCTGTCCTTCCCGACCATCCTGTCCTTCCCGACCATCCTTAATTCCCGACCATCCTGTCCTTCCCGACCATCCTGTCCTTCCGACCATCCTGTCCTTCCCGACCATCCTGTCCTTCCCGACCATCCTGCTCTTCCCGACCAACCTGTCCTTCCCGACCATCTTGTCCTTCCCGACCATCCTGTCCTTCCCGACCATCCTGTCCTTCCCGACCATCCCTTCCTTCCCGACCATCCTGTCCTTCCCGACCATCCTGTCCTTCCCGACCATCCTGTCCTTCCCGACCATCCTGTCCTTCCCGACCCATCCTGTCCTTCCGACCATCCTGTCCTTCCCGACCATCCTGTCCTTCCCGACCATCCTGCCCTTCCCGACCATCCTGTCCTTCTCCCGACCATCCCTTCCTTCCCGACCATCCTGTCCTTCCCGACCATCCTGTCCTTCCCGACCATCCCTTCCTTCCCGACCATCCTGTCCTTCCCGACCATCCTTCCTTCCCGACCATCCTGTCCTTCCCGACCATCCCTTCCTTCCCGACCATCCTGTCCCTTCCCGACCATCCTGTCCTTCCCGACCATCCTGTCCTTCCCGACCATCCTGTCCTTCCCGACCATCCCGTCCTTCCCGACCATCCTGTCCTTCCCGACCATCCTGTCCTTCCTGACCATCCTGTCCTTCCCGACCATTCTGTCCTTCCCGACCATCTCTTCCTTCCCGACCATCCTGTCCTTCCCGACCATCCTGGTCCTTCCCGAGCATCCTGTCCTTCCCGATCATCCTGTCCTTCCCGACCATCCTGTCCTTCCCGACCATCCTGTCCTTCCCGACCATCCTGTCCTTCCCGACCATCCTCTCCTTCCCGACCATCCTGTCCTTCCCGACCATCCTGTCCTTCCCGACCATCCTGTCCTTCCCGACCATCCCGTCTTTTCCGACCATCCTGTCCTTCCCGACCATCCCTTCCTTCCCGACCATCCTGTCCTTCCCGACCATCCTGTCCTTCCCGACCATCCTGCCCTTCCCGACCATCCTGTCCTTCCCGACCATCCTGTCCTTCCCGACCATCCTGTCCTTCCCGACCATCCTGTCCTTCCCGACCATCCTGTCCTTCCCGACCATCCTGTCCTTCCCGACCATCCCTTCCTTCCCGACCATCCTGTCCTTCCCGACCATCCTGTCCTTCCCGACCATCCCTTCCTTCCCGACCATCCCTTCCTTCCCGACCATCCTGTCCTTCCCGACCATCCTGTCCTTCCCGACCATCCTGTCCTTCCCGACCATACCTGTAATTCCCGACCATCCTGTCCTTCCCGACCATCCTGTCCTTCCCGACCATCCTGTACCTTCCCGACCATCCTGTCCTTCCCGACCATCCTGCTCTTCCCGACCAACCTGTCCTTCCCGACCATCTTGTCCTTCCGACCAATCCTGTCCTTCCCGACCATCCTGTCCCCCTTCCCGACCATCCCTTCCTTCCCGACCATCCTGTCCTTCCCGACCATCCTGTCCTTCCCGACCATCCTGTCCTTCCCGACCATCCTGTCCTTCCCGACCATACTGTCCTTCCCGACCATCCTGTCCTTCCCGACCATCCTGTCCTTCCCGACCATCCTGCCCTTCCCGGCCATCCTGTCCTTCCCGACCATATCTTCCTTCCCGACCATCCTGTACTTCCCGACCATCCCGTCCTTCCCGACCATCCCGTCCTTTCCGACCATCCCGTCCTTTCCGACCATCCTGTCCTTCCCGACCATCCTGTCCTTCCTGACCATCCTGGCCTTCCCGACCATCCTGTCCTTCCCGACCATCCCGTCTTTTCCGAAAATCCTTTCCTTCCCGACCATCCTGTCCTTCTCGACCATCCTGTCCTTCCCGACCATCTCTTCCTTCCCGACCATCGTGTCCTTCCCGACCATCCCTTCCTTCCCGACCATCCTGTCCTTCCCGACCATCCTGTCCTTCCCGACCATCCTGTCCTTCCCGACCATCCTGTCCTTCCCGACCATCCTGTCCTTCCCGACCATCCTGTCCTTCCCGACCATCCTGTCCTTCCCGACCATCCTGTCCTTCCCGACCATCCCGTCCTTCCCGACCATCCTGTCCTTCCCGACCAACCATCCTGTCCTTCCCGACCATCCTGTCCATCCCGACCATCCCGTCCTTCCCGACCATCCTGTACTTCCCGACCATCCTGTCCTTCCCGACCATCCTGTCCTTCCCGACCATCCTGTCCTTCCCGACCATCCTGTCCCTCCCGACCAACCATCCTGTCCTTCCCGACCATCCTGTCCCTCCCGACCAACCATCCTGTCCTTCCCGACCATCCCGTCCTTCCCGACCATCCTGTCCTTCCCGACTATCCCTTCCTTCCCGAACATCCTGTCCTTCCCGACCATTCTGTCCTTCCCTCCAACCATCTTGTCCTTACCGACCATCCTGTCTTTCCCGACCATCCCGTCCTTCCCAACCATCCCGTCCTTCCCGACCATCTTGTCCTTCCCGAGCATCCTGTCCTTCCCGACCATCCTGTCCCTCCCGACCTACCATCCTGTCCTTCCCGACCATCCTGTCCCTCCCGACCAACCATCCTGTCCTTCCCGACCATCCCGTCCTTCCCGACCATCCTGTCCTTCCCGACCATCCCTTCCTTCCCGACCATCCTGTCCTTCCCGACCATCTCGTCCTTCCTGACCATCCTGTCCTTCCCGACCATCTCTTCCTTCCCGACCATCCCGTCCTTCCCGACCATCCCGTCCTTCCCGACCATTCTGTCCTTCCCGACCATCTCTTCCTTCCCGACCATCCTGTCCTTCCCGACCATCCTGTCCTTCCCGACCATCTCTTCCTTCCCGACCATCGCTTCCTTCCCGACCATCCTGTCCTTCCCGACCATCCTGTCCTTCCCGACCATCTTGTCCTTCCCGACCATCCTGTCCTTCCCAACCATCCTGTCCTTCCTGACCATCCTGTCCTTCCCGACCATCCTGTCCTTCCCGACCATCTCTTCCTTCCCGACCATCCTGTCCTTCCCGACCATCCCGTCCTTCCCGACCATCCCGTCCTTCCCGACCATTCTGTCCTTCCCGACCATCTCTTCCTTCCCGACCATCCTGTCCTTCCCGACCATCCTGTCCTTCCCGACCATCTCTTCCTTCCCGACCATCGCTTCCTTCCCGACTATCCTGTCCTTCCCGACCATTCTGTCCTTCCCGACCATCTTGTCCTTCCCGACCATCCTGTCCTTCCCAACCATCCTGTCCTTCCTGACCATCCTGTCCTTCCCGACCATCCTGTCCTTCCCGACCATCTCTTCCTTCCCGACCATCCTGTCCTTCCCGACCATCCCGTCCTTCCCGACCATCCCGTCTTTTCCGACCATCCTGTCCTTCCCGACCATCGCTTCCTTCCCGACCATCCTGTCCTTCCCGACCATTCTGTCCTTCCCGACCATCTTGTCCTTCCCGACCATCCTGTCCTTTCCCGACCATCCTGTCCTTCCTGACCAACCGGTCCTTCCCGACCATCCTGTCCTTCCCGACCATCTCTTCCTTCCCGACCATCCTGTCCTTCCCAGACCATCCTGTCCTCCCCGACCATCCCGTCTTTTCCGACCATCCTGTCCTTCCCGACCATCCCTTCCTTCCCGACCATCCTGTCCTTCCCGACCATCCTGTCCTTCCCGACCATCCTGCTCTTCCCGACCATCCTGTCCTTCCCGACCATCCTGTCCCTTCCCGACCATCCCTTCCTTCCCGACCATCCTGTCCTTCCCGACCATCCTGTCCTTCCCGAGCATCCTGTCCTTCCCGACCATCCCTTCCTTCCCGACTATCCTGGTCCTTCCCGACCATCCTGTCATTCACGACCATCCTGTCCTTCCCGCACCATCCTGTAATTCCCGACCATCCTGTCCTTCCCCGACCATCCTGTCCTTCCCGACCATCGTGCCCTTCCCGACCATCCTGTCCTTCCCGACCATCTTGTCCTTCCCGACCATCCTGTCCTTCCCGACCATCCCTTCCTTCCCGACCATCCTGTCCTTCCCCGAACATCCTGTCCTTCCCGACCATCCCTGTCCTTCCCGACCATCCTGTCCTTCCCGACCATCCCTGTCCCTTCCCGACCATCCCGTCTTTTCCGACCATCCTGTGCTTCCCGACCATCCCTTCCCCTCCCGACCATCCTGTCCTTCCCGACCATCCTCGTCCTTCCCGTACCATCTGTCCTTCCCGACCCATCCTGTCCTTCCCGACCATCCTGTCCTTCCCGACCATCCTGTCCTTCCCGACCATCCTGTCCTTCCCGACCATCCTGTCCTTCCCGACCATCCCTTCCTTCCCCGACCTATCCTGTCCTTCCCGACCATCCCTTCCTTCCCGACCATCCTGTCCTTCCCGACCATCCTGTCCTTCCCGACCATCCTGTCCCTTCCCGACCATCCTGTCCCTTCCCGACCATCCTATCCTTCCCGACCATCCTGTCATTCCCGACCATCCCTTTCTTCCCGACCATCCTGTCCCTTCCCGACCATCCCTTCCTTCCCGACCATCCTGTCCTTCCCGACCATCCCTTCCTTCACGACCATCCAGTCCTTTCCCGACCATCCTGTCCTTCCCGACCATCCCTTCCTTCACGACCATCCTGTCCTTCCCGACCATCCTGTCCTTCCCGACCATCCTGTCCTTCCCGACCATCCTGTCCTTCCCGACCATCCTGGCCTTCCCGCCCATCCTTGTCCTTCCCGACAATCCTGTCCTTCCCGACCATCCCTTCCTTCCCGACCATCCTGTCCTCCCGACCATCCCTTCCTTCCGACCATCCTGTCCTTCCCGACCCTCCTAGTCCCATTCCCTGACCATCCTATCCTTCCCGACCATCCTGTCATTCCCGACCATCCCTTTAACTTCCCCGAACCATCCTGTCCCTTCCCGACATCCATGTCCTTCCCGACCATCCTGTCCTTCCCGACCATCCTGGCCTTCCCGACCATCCTGTCCCTTCCCGACCATCCATGTCCTTCCCGACCATCCCTTCCTTCCCGACCATCCTGTCCTTCCCGACCATCCCTTCCTTCCCCGACCATCCTGTCCTTCCCGACCATCCCTTCCTTCACGACCATCCTAGTCCTTCCCGACCATCCTGTCCTTCCCGAACCAGCCTGTCCTTCCCGACCATCCTGTCCTTCCCGACCATCCTGTCCTTCCCGACCATCTGTCCTTCCCGAGCATCCTGTCCTTCCCGAACCATCCTTGTCCTTCCCTCGACCATCCTGATCCTTCCGACCATCCTGTCCTTTCCCGACCAATCCTGTCTCTTCCCGACCATCCTGTCTTTCCGACCATCCTGTCCCTCCCGACCCATCCCGACATCTCAACCTTCCTGTCCCTCCGACCAACCACCCTGGCCATCACGACCATCCATGTCCTTCCCGACCATCCTGGCCATCCCGACCATCCCGTCCTTCCCGACCATCCTGTCCTTCCGACCATCCCGTCCTTCCCGACCATCCTGTTCCTCCCGACCAACCAATCCTGGCCATCCGACCATCCTGTCCTCGTATCCCAGACCATACCCCTATACTTTAAGGTGAGCACAGTTGCAAGCGTTCTGACCTATCAACATTGGACAGACAGACAAACAAAGGGGTCAGACAGACATTACTCCCTCCTTCCACCACAGCATCATTATTTCCTGTGTCTCATCTCTATTTCTCTTTTTCCACAATATTTCTCACTTTTTCATGTAATATCGCTCTGCTATCCCGAATGTGTCCGACATTTCATTTGGCTACTCACATGTTCCACCACTCGAAATTATATCCATTCCCTTGTTTTTTTACCATTTCCTCTTTATATGTAGTTGATGTTTACGTCTCAATTATTGTGTTTCTTCTTTCTATCTTTACTACTGCTTCCTCTCTCCCTGTGTCTCAGTTTTTACGTCTTCACCCTCTTCGACCTTCATTGGTCCATCACCGCCTGTGTGTACATCCCAGTGGTCTAATGTCTCTGTGTTTACCATTCATGGTTGTTGCCTAAACGTGCTCATCCCTGTCTGTCTTCTTCGCTCTCAAGTCATGGTCTTCACTACCAGCGATTCTCTGCTCTTTATCCCTGCGTATCTCCCCCCTTCATCCTGAACTCTTGTTTGTTACATCTTAGTCTTAGCATTGTGTCTCACTATTATGGCAACACCACGTATCACTATTCATTCCTCACTCATCTGCACTGCTCTAGCTGTAACTATTTTCTTAATCTATGCTATACTCGTCACGTGGTATGTAAATGTCTACATTTCTTTTTTTAGGTTCATATTTTTGCAGAATCCTCTGCATTTATTATGTGCTCTTGTTGCATGTTTTCAATGATAGTTTTGGAAATCTGAATGTATGATGACATTGCCGTCGATCATTAGCAAGGACGTGTTCTAAACATTTTTGAATGTCTACCATCTGTGTTTGTAAAGTTGATCGCACGTTTTGAGTCTCTACCAATAGGATTTCCTGCCTAAACTGCAACTCCAAATTCTTGTCTCTCCTTGTATACTGAGTTGGTATACTGATATGAATGTTAAAGTATATGAAGCTCTAGGATACTATGTATTCTTCAATATATATTGTTTGTCTTGTTGTGATTCATAGCAGATGGGAATCTGATTCTTCTTCCTTGAAGAGCCAAAATGTTAAAGCGTGTTGGTAAATATTCCACACGGTGCTTGCACAACGAAATCTACAGTGTTTCCTAGTCACCTTTCTCACTGATTATATTTGTGATATCAAATGTATTGATGACATTTGTTGTAAAATGTTGTTGTTGTTGCGTAAAGATTCGCTACCTGAAACAAAAAGGTCCAAGTAGCACGGGCTTTTTCCATGACTTTTTCTCATAATTTGTTATCGGAATTGTATCATTTTACATCCCCATATTGAATTTGCTTGTTAAACATTTAATAATCATTCCACACTAAGATATAACCCCATTAACGGTTACAGTTGGTGAATGTAGTAGGTGGTGAATGTTTGCTGACATAACTGAAACAGTGAATCTTGTTATGTCTAAAATTTCGATCACTGCACATGACACGTTACAATTGTTCTGATGACCGACTTTGTTCTAATATGTGTTGAGATAAAAGTCTAGTGTTTGGCCATTTTTTTTCTTTACATTTTTTAATGGTTTTTTAAAGGCAACAAATGAAAGGAACCTGTTAAAGAAGAAACGATTGATTTAAATGTTGTTCTTTCTTTGTATGGGATTGAGAACCCCATATAGCCTTATGATTCATGGTGTTGAGAACCCCATATAGCCTTATGATTCATGGTGTTGAGAACCCCATATAGCCTTATGATTCATGGTGTTGAGAACCCCATATAGCCTCATGATTCATGGTGTTGAGAACCCCCATATAGCCTCATGATTCATGGTGTTGAGAACCCCATATAGCCTCATGATTCATGGTGTTGAGAACCCCATATAGCCTCATGATTCATGGTGTTGAGAACCCCCATATAGCCTTATGATTCATGGTGTTGAGAACCCCATATAGCCTCATGATTCATGGTGTTGAGAACCCCATATAGCCTCATGATTCATGGTGTTGAGAACCCCATATAGCCTAATGATTCATGGTGTTGAGAACCCCATACAGTCTCATGATTCATGGGGTTGAGAACCCCATATGACCTCATGATTCATGGTGTTGAGAACCCCATATAGCCTCATGATTCATGGTGTTGAGAACCCCATATGACCTCATGATTCATGGTGTTGAGAACCCTATATGACCTCATGATTCATGGTGTTGAGAACCCCATATGACCTCATGATTCATGGTGTTGTGAACCCCATACAGTCTCATGATTCATGGGGTTGAGAACCCCATATGACCTCATGATTCATGGTGTTGAGATCCCCATATATCCTCATGATTCATGGTGTTGAGAGCCCCATATAGCCTAATGATTCATGGTGTTGAGAACCCCATATAGCCTCATGATTCATGGTGTTGAGAGCCCCATATAGCCTCATGATTCATGGTGTTGAGAACCCCATATAGCCTCATGATTCATGGTGTTGAGAACCCCATAGTAGCCTCATGATTCATGTGTTGAGAACCCCATATAGCCTTATGAATTCATGGTGTTGAGAACCCCATATAGCCTCATGATTCATGGTGATGAGAACCCCATATAGCCTTATGATTCATGGTGTTGAGAACCCCATATAGCCTCATGATTCATGGTGTTGAGAACCCCCATATAGCCTCATGATTCATGGTGTTGAGAACCCCATATAGCCTCATGATTCATGGTGTTGAGAACCCCATATAGCCTCATGATTCATGGTGTTGAGAACCCCCATATAGCCTCATGATTCATGGTGTTGAGATCCCCCATATAGCCCTAATGATTCATGGTGTTGAGAACCCCATATAGCCTCATGATTCATGGTGTTGAGAACCCCATATAGCCTCATGATTCATGGTGTTGAGAACCCCATACAGTCTCATGATTCATGGTGTTGAGAACCCCATATAGCCTCATGATTCATGGTGTTGAGAACCCCATACAGTCTCATGATTCATGGTGTTGAGAACCCCATATAGCCTCATGATTCATGGTGTTGAGAACCCCATATAGCCCCATGATTCATGGTGTTGAGAACCCCATATATCCTCATGATTCATGGTGTTGAGAACCCCATATGACCTCATGATTCATGGTGTTGAGAACCCCATATAGCCCCATGATTCATGGTGTTGAGAACCCCATATAGCCCCATGATTCATGGTGTTGAGAACCCCATATAGCCTCATGATTCATGGTATTGAGAATGGTGAGCAAGAGGAGGGCGATTGTGGCTGTCATCTCGACTTGGGGGGGACCAGAAAGGCAATCTGAAGTCAAGGGGTGATTGTACCCTGGTAGTCAACTGTGGTAAACCTAAGAAGAGGTCTGTTTATCATAGGAAAGAATCTGTTGAGAGGTAAACCGATGTTGGAGCCTGTGTCTTGACCCCATACTCAGGTTAGAGTATAGAGAAGTCGAGAGTGTCGGTCGAATATACAATTTGAAGGTGACTTGGAAGACTTAAACTCCAAGCGCCATTTTGACATTGGAAAACAAGCGTCGTCACTCCCATAATTTTGTGGTAAGATCCTTTGATTGATATAGCATGCTATAAGATTTTTTCCTCATAATATTCTAGCATTATGTCCTGAGGAAGGACCTGTTTAGCTAACATGCTAAGTGTAGTAAGCAGCTCATTCCCCACTCTGGAGATAGAAAAAATGACTAGGCACAAGCCAACGCCAAGACCTCACAAGTATGAAATCCCTATAATTAGACCGTCGACCTTCGACATTCGCTGGAGCGAATCTATCGAGTAGGTCACGGTTTCTCACAACTTATTTGTATAGTTGAGTGGTGCTATGAATTCTGCCCAAATCTCAGTGAAACAGTCTCAAATGAATAGCAATAATAATTTCAGGTCACATAGCAGAACAAATGTAAATCAATAAAGTGTGGGGTGTAACGAAAGACAGCGTTCAACATAACTCAGTTTATTCCAGAAAGTACTAACCACTATAACAAGGAAAAATATCAGTGACATCACTCGAAATCCTTCGTGTGACACCTTTACGACAGCTTGACACCATTCACGAGTATGACTACAGGATCCTTCCTGCAATCGTGTTGTGCTGCATAAATTAACTAACTTGAACATACTGAGTGTTCACAGAGGATGCAATCAAGCAAGCAAAACATACTAATTTATAATCACTAATGCAACAACAACAAGGTGGGTTAGGAGACAAGTCTCCTGTAACCTCCTATAAGTTACTTTACGCTCCTTGCAGTCCTTCCCTGCAATAGCAGTTGCAATGCAATCAAACTAGTAGCCTATCAGTGACA
Organism: Procambarus clarkii; assembly: GCF_040958095.1. Taxonomy (NCBI): domain Eukaryota; kingdom Metazoa; phylum Arthropoda; class Malacostraca; order Decapoda; family Cambaridae; genus Procambarus; species Procambarus clarkii. Next base: position 193,441 of record NW_027189304.1, on the reverse strand, counting down.
TTACAATGACCAATGGGGTTTCTGGCAACTCCAGCAACCCTCCTGATTTAAATTCTTACGTTAAATTCAAACTTTTTCGCAATTGTGTTCCTCACGTGGCCCCACAAAGTGAGGTGATTCAGTGAAATATCTATGCCCAAGCTTACCACAAAGTGCTGTCAGGATGTTGAGGAAATAGCCTCGGCTACCAATGTCTTTTGAACAGTCACGGTGGTCGAGTGGTTAAAGAATCCGGTACGCTATGAGGTTATCTTGGTTATCTTGAGATAATTTCGGGGCTTAGCATCCCCGCAGCCCGGTTCTCGACCAAGCCTCTTTTTTGTTACACTCCCCTCCAGGAAGCAGCACGTAATAGCTATATAACTCCCAGGTACCTATTTACTGCTAGGTAACAGGGGCATCAGGGTGAAAGAAACATTTTGCCCATTTGTCTCTGCCTCCACCGGGGATCGAACCCGGAACCTCAGGACTACGAATCTGAAGCGCTGTCCACCCAGCTGTCAGGCGCCCTGGCCGATACATTGTGCTCCTGACGGACTGGGTTCGAATCTTTCTAGGGAGTGTGGTTTTCAGTTATATATTGGCTTGGGGACCATTCAAGTTTGTTTGCATTTGTGTTGCTCATGTGGCCCCATAATGTGAGGGGATTCGATGAAATATGATGCCCAAGCTTACCACTAGGTGCTGTAGGGATGTTGGGGAAATAGCCTCGGCAACCAATGTCTTTTAAACAGTCACAGTGGTCGAGTGGTTAAAGAACCAGGTAAGCCATGGTGTATAGTGCTCCTGGCTGTCTGGATTCGAATCCTTCTGGGGTGTGGAGTTTTCAGTTGCATATAAGCCTGGGGACCATTCAGGCTTGTTTGCATATATATATATATATATATTATATATATATATATATATATATATATATATATATATAATATTATATATATATATATATATATATATATATTGTGACAGTAACACGTTGGTGTTCTGCTGTTTCAAAAGCTAGGGGTATGGCCTCGTCACATAAAGGAAAAAAAGAAAAAAGCTGGAACTTTCATCTGTGGTAAGGTAATGGGAAGACACACAAAACACAAGTAAATTTAACAATGAAATTTTAATTACGTTAGAAAAGCAAAACATGAATAAAATTGGGCATAAAAATGTAACATAAATCAACAAACAAAACAATAAGAATAATCACCGGCAAATGAAAAATTACGTTAAGACAAGTGAATAATAGCAAAGTAAATTATATTAGTGCAGGAATATTGGCTTCAAGCTGCCACCTCCCTTAGTACACGTAAGCCAAGGCTTAGTCTACCAATGAGACATGTTAACTTGTGTGGAGCACGATATATTCTGCCTTCCCTAGGTCCCGGTGGCCCAGACATCAGCTCGTGTGGCGGGTGGAGGGAGCAGGTGCGACGGGCACCAGCCAATCAGCGACAGGCAGGCGATGGACAAGCAGTTTGCCGGTTTAACAGTGGCGGAGGGGAGCAGGCGTGCTGGTGCTGGATACGTTTTGCTCTCTGGCAGAACTTGTTGTTGTACTTGTTTGATATATCTTCTATATTAGTTGTTTCTGGGACGTAGTTTGGAGGGAAGAGCAGGCTTAATCTCTCTTGAAGGAGATTATCGTCACAATATATATATGTATATGTATATTATTAAATATGACCGAAAAAGTAAGATTAATAATTCTAACACGAATTTTCTCAATCTTTCGTACATTTCTTTTCACTGTTGGTGGTAATTCAAAAATCAATTCTCCAAAATTCACTTTTATTTCTAGTCTGACGCGACACTTAAGCGCGTTTCGTAAAACTTATTACATTTTCAAAGACTTTAGTTTAAACATACACAACTGAATAGAACTTACACATCTCCGATTTGTTTATATCTACATTTGAGTGAGGTGGGTGGGGTGAGGTGGTATTTAATAAGGTATTAATTTCATCAACACAAGACAGAACACGAAACAATGGGTATTGAATAGAAGTGATTGTAGAAAGCCTATTGGTCCATATTTCTTGATGCTTCTATATTGGAGCAGAGTCTTGAGGTGGGTAGAATATAGTTGTGCATTAATTGGCTGTTGATTGCTGGTGTTGACTTCTTAATGTGTAGTGCCTCGCAAACGTCAAGCCGCCTGCTATCGCTGTATCTATCAATGATTTCTGTGTTGTTTACTAGGATTTCTCTGGCGATGGTTTGGTTGTGGGAAGAGATTATATGTTCCTTAATGGAGCCCTGTTGCTTATGCATCGTTAAACGCCTAGAAAGAGATGTTGTTGTCATGCCTATATACTGGGTTTTTTGGAGCTTACAGTCCCCAAGAGGGCATTTGAAGGCATAGACGACGTTGGTCTCTTTTAAAGTGTTCTGCTTTGTGTCTGGAGAGTTTCTCATGAGTAGGCTGGCCGTTTTTCTGGTTTTATAGTAAATCGTCAGTTGTATCCTCTGATTTTTGTCTGTACGGATAACGTTTCTATTAACAATATCTTTCAGGACCCTTTCCTCCGTTTTATGAGCTGTGGAAAAGAAGTTCCTGTAAAATAGTCTAATAGGGGGTATAGGTGTTGTGTTAGTTGTCTCTTCAGAGGTTGCATGGCGTTTCACTTTCCTTCTTATGATGTCTTCGACGAAACCATTGGAGAAGCCGTTGTTGACTAGGACCTGCCTTACCCTACAGAGTTCTTCGTCGACTTGCTTCCATTCTGAGCTGTGGCTGAGAGCACGGTCGACATATGCATTAACAACACTCCTCTTGTACCTGTCTGGGCAGTCGCTGTTGGCATTTAGGCACATTCCTATGTTCGTTTCCTTAGTGTAGACTGCAGTGTGGAAACCTCCGCTCTTTTCCATGACTGTTACATCTAGAAAGGGCAGCTTCCCATCCTTTTCCATCTCGTAAGTGAAACGCAGCACAGAACTCTGCTCAAATGCCTCCTTCAGCTCCTGCAGATGTCTGACATCAGGTACCTGTGTAAAAATGTCGTCAACATACCTGCAGTATATGGCCGGTTTCAAGTTCATGTCGACTAAGACTTTTTTGATCGATGGTACCCATGTAGAAGTTTGCAAACAGGAAACCTAGGGGAGAACCCATGGCGTCCCCATCTACTTACTTATACATGTGCCCATCCGGGCTCAAGAAGGGTGCCTCTTTAGTACAAGCTTGGAGTAGTTTCCTTAGAATATTTTCTGGTATGTCAAGAGGAGTACAGGCTGGATCACGATACACTCTGTCGGCTAACATCCGATTGTCTCGTCCACAGGTACGTTGGTGAACAGTGATTCTACGTCCAACGAGGCTCTTATCCCTGTGGCCCGTGTGCCCCGCAGTAAGTCAACAAATTCCTTTGGAGACTTCAGGCTGAAAGCGCAAGTGACATAAGGAGTCAGCAGGCCGTTGAGTCGCTTCGCCAGTCTGTACGTAGGTGTGGGTATCTGGCTAATGATTGGCCTCATACTCTCTGACCAAACTAAATTCCAAAGGGTAACGAAGGACACTACAGCCGAATTGAAAGCAAAAGTCAACAAACAGATCGAAACTGTGAACGCCAAGAAATCAGGACTCCACCTGCCAAAGATCATTGGGGAATATAAACCTGGATATGCGTATGGAAATGTCAAGACACACAAGCCTGGAAACCCTCTTCGGCCAATCATTAGCCAGATACCCACACCCATGTACAGACTGGCGAAGCGACTCAACGGCCTGCTGACTCATTATGTCCCTTGTGCCTTCAGCCTAAAGTCTCCAAAGGAATTTGTTGACTTACTGCGGGGCACACGGGCCACAGGGATAAGAGCCTCGTTGGACGAAGAATCACTGTTCACCAACGTACCTGTGGACGAGACAATCGGGATGATAGCCGACAGAGTGTATCGTGATCCAGCCTGTACTCCTCTTGACATACCAGAAAATATTCTAAGGAAACTACTCCAAGCTTGTACTAAAGAGGCACCCTTCTTGAGCCCGGATGGGCACATGCATAAGCAAGTAGATGGGGTCGCCATGGGTTCTCCCCTAGGTGTCCTGTTTACAAACTTCTACATGGGTACCATCGAGCAAAAAGTCTTAGTGGACATGAACTTGAAACCGGCCATATACTGCAGGTATGTTGACGACATTTTTACACAGGTAACTGATGTCAGACATCTGCAGGAGCTGAAGGAGGCATTTGAGCAGAGTTCCGTGCTGCGTTTCACTTACGAGATGGAAAAGGATGGGAAGCTGCCCTTTCTAGATGTATCAGTCATGGAAAAGAGCGGAGGTTTCCACACTGCAGTCTACACTAAGGAAACGAACATAGGAATGTGCCTAAATGCCAACAGCGACTGCCCAGACAGGTACAAGAGGAGTGTTGTTTACGCATATGTCGACCGTGCTCTCAGCCACAGCTCAGAATGGAAGCAAGTCGACGAAGAACTCTGTAGGGTAAGGCAGGTCCTAGTCAACAACGGCTTCTCCATTGGTTTCGTCGAAGACATCATAAGAAGGAAAGTGAAAAGCCATGCAACCTCTGAAGAGACAACTAACACAACACCTATACCCCCTATTAGACTATTTTACAGGAACTTCTTTTCCACAGCTCATAAAACGGAGGAAAGGGTCCTGAATGATATTGTTAATAGAAACGTTATCCGTACAGACAAAAATCAGAGGATACAACTGACGATTTACTATAAAACCAGAAAAACGGCCAGCCTACTCATGAGAAACTCTCCAGACACAAAACAGAACGCTTTAAAAGAGACTAACGTCGTCTATGCCTTCAAATGCCCTCTTGGGGACTGTAAGCTCCAAAAAACCCAGTATATAGGCAAGACAACAACATCTCTTTCTAGGCGTTTAACGATGCATAAGCAACAGGGCTCCATTAAGGAACATATAATCTCTTCCCACAACCAAACCATCGCCAGAGAAATCCTAGTAAACAACACAGAAATCATCGATAGATACAGCGATAACAGGCGGCTTGACGTTTGCGAGGCACTACACATCAAGAAGTCAACACCAGCAATCAACAGCCAATTATTGCACAGCTATATTCTACCCACCTCAAGACTCCGCTCCAATATAGAAGCATCAAGAAATATGGACCAATAGGCATTCTACAAACACTTCTATTCAATACCCATTGTTTCGTGTTCTGTATTGTGTTGGTGAAATTAATACCCTATTAATATCACCTCTTGTTCTGTCTTGTGTTGATGAAATTAATATATATATATATATATATATATATATATATATATATATATATATATATATATATATATATATATATATATATATATATATATATATATATATATATATATATATATATATATATATGGTGAGAAGGAACACAAATGCGAACAAGCCTGAATGGTTCCCAGGACTATATGTAACTGAAAACTCACACCCCAAAAGTGACTCGAACCCATATTGCCAGGAGCAACGCAACTGGTATGTACAGCATATAGTCCTGGGGATCATTCAGGCTGGTTTGCATTTGTGTTCCTCACGTGTTCCCCAAAGAATGAGATGAGTTGATAAAATACTATGCCCAAGATTACCATCCGAGTGCCGGCGGAAGGGTGGTATAAATAGCTTCAGCTATCACCTTTTTGTCTGGTCGTGATGGTCGAGCGGATTAAGGTGTCTTGTATATACCAGTTGCATTGCTCCTGGCAGTATAGGTTCGAGTCACTTTTGGGGTGTGAGTTTTCAGTTGTATATAGTCCTGGGGGACCATTCAGGCTTGTTCTCATATATATATATATATATATATATATATATATATATATATTATATATATATAATATATATATATATATTTATATATATATATATATATATATATATATATATATATATATATATATATATATATATATATATATATATATATATATATATATATAATATATATATGATATATACATATATGAGAACTATGCTTCATAAGGTTCCAAGGGGTTGTCATAGCCAGGTTGTGGTAATGGGGGACGAGCTCCCTTGACCTATAAAATGCTCCTATACGGCATGCGTCTCAAATAGCCTCTGACAACCAAGTCCAACTCCTGGCCTACACGGGTGGCTTAGTCTAAGTCCGGCGGAACTGCTTTTACCGACAGGAGAAGGGGCGAGGGCGTGCCTCTGGCGCCTTAAAACCAGCTGCTCCGGGTAGATGGGACTCGATAGCCTGGGAAGGCAGCCCATCTAGGGGAAGGAAAACCATGATTTTAAACCTCTGCTGCCTTGCGGCCATACCCTTTTTTGGGGAAAGGCTTCAGGAGTCAACCTCGAGGAAAAATCCGGAGTTGGAGCCCCTAAGGCAGTTCGTTGTTGACGTCGACCTCGTTCTGGCAGCTCCTGCGACGTTGCTGGAACCATGTGTATTGGCATTTGCCTCTCTATTGGATAATTTCTGCAACGTGGAGAGGGGGGGGACCTGCTGCATGGGTAACAGCTTCTCCTCCATATCTACCGGTCTACCGATTTTAAGTCTTCTGCTCGATTGGCGAAGAGTGTTTCGCCAGGGGTTGTTTCCGATGGTGGGAGGGGTCATCGCGCCCCACTGGGCAGCTACTGCCCGCCTCAAGCTGGGCAAACCCCAGCCAATAAGGTGTTGCCTCGCCACGGTCTGTTAACCTCACTGGGTGCGTGGGGTTTAGGGTGAAAACCGACAAGCGGCCCGACAACTTTGCACCAAGCAATACCAAACCAAAGAAGAAAATATCAACTGCCCTAAAGCTGGGCACATGGAACGTCAGGACACTGACACCAGGTTTCTCTGACGACCTGCAAGAAATCAATGACGCCCGAAAAACAGCAATCATCGATAGGGACCTGAGCAAACTGCAGATGGATATTGTTGCTCTCCAAGAGACCAGGCTCCCTGGATCAGGATCTGTGAGAGAGAGAGGACCTTCTCTTTTTTCTGGCAAGGAAAACCACCTGATGAGACCAGAGAACATGGTGTGGGATTTGCCGTCAGGAATGCACTGTTGGGACACATTATGCCACCGATGGGGGAATCGAACGAATTCTGTCTCTGCAACTGCACCACTCCCAAACAGGACCAGTCAATGTAATTAGTGCATATGCACCAACCCTGACTTCTCCAGCAGAGACAAAGGAAAAATTCTACGATGACCTCAACAGAGTCATAGCGAGAATCCCTGTAAAGGAGCCACTGTTCATCCTCGGCGACTTCAACGCCGGAGTGGGTGCCGAGCACAACATTTGGCCCACTTGCCTGGGTCAATTCGGCATAGGGAGGATGAATGAGAACGGGAAACATCTGCTAGAACTCTGCTGCCTTCATGGTCTTTGTGTCACCAACACGTTCTTCGGCACAAAGCCTCAACACCGAGTATCTTGAAGACACCCCAGATCCAAGCACTGGCACCAGCTTGACCTGATTCTTACCAGGAGTGCAAGTCTACCCAGCGTCAAGATTACGCGTAGCTACCAGAGTGCTGTCTGTGACACCGACCACTCCCTGGTATGTAGCAGGGTCAAGATGCAACCAAAGAAGATTCATCACTCGAAAAGGCGGGCAGATCTCGCATCGACACCACCAAGACCCGCAACCAGGACAAGGTGGAATATTTTGCACACGTGCTCGAGGAAGCTCTTCCTGGCCCAGCTGGGGTCACTGCCTTTAAAAGATGGGAGCACTTCAGAGACGCTGTGTTCAACGCTGCCATTTCCACCTTTGGCAAGATGACCAGCAGGTCGGCAGACTGGTTCGAGGCTCACTAAGAGGAAAGAGAAGACACCTGTCATCGAGGAGAAGAGAAACGCCTTGGCAGCCTACAAAGCCTGCCAAAGTCAGCGCAACTTACAGATCCCTCGGGCCGTCCGCTGCAAAGTGCAGCAGAGCGCCAGGCGATATGCCAACAACTATTGGCTCCAGCTCTGCTCCCAGATACAGACTGCAGCAGATACAGGCAATGTATGGGGAATGTATGACGGCATCAAGCAGGCCCTCGGGCCAATCCAGAGGAAGACCGCTCCTCTGAAATCTGCCACTGGCGAGGTGATTCAGGACCAGACACTGCAGCTGAAGCGCTGGGTCGAGCACTACTCTGAGCTTTATGCCAGGGACAATTTGGTCACCGAAGACGCCCTGAGCGCCATTGAGTGTCTGCCTGTGTTAATGGAGCTCGATAGTTAACCGAGCCTCGAAGAACTCAGCGATGCCCTAGACTTCCTTGCTTCTGGTAAAGCTCCTGGCAAAAATGGCATTCCTGCTGAGACCTTGAAGTGCTGCAGAGGTAGCCTGCTCATGGAGCTGCATGAAATTCTCTGCCTCTGCTGGGAAGAAGGAGAGGTGCCACAGGACATGAGGGATGCCAACATCGTCATGCTGTATAAGAATAAAGGTGACAGGGGCGACTGCAACAACTACCGTAGAATCTCCCTCCTCAGTATTGTCGGAAAGCTGTTTGCTCGAGTCGCATTGAAGAGGCTCCAAGTGCTTGCAGAGAGAGTCTATCCAGAATCACAATGCAGATTCAGAGCTGACAGGTCCACCATCGACCTGGTCTTTTCCCTCAGACAACTGCAGGAGAAATGCAGGGAACAGAAGCAGCCACTCTTCGTAGCCTTCATAGATCTGACAAAGGCCTTCGACCTCGTCAGCATGGATGGCCTGTTCAATATCCTCCCCAAAATCGGATGCCCACCCAGGCTCCTCAGCATCATCAGATCTTTCCATGAGAACATGAGGGGCACCGTGGTCTTTGATGGCCTAACATCAGACGCCTTTGACATCCGAAGTGGAGTAAAGCAGGGCTGCGTACTGGCTCCAACCCAATTCGGGATTTTCTTCGCAGTTATGCTGCGGCACGCCTTCGGATCTGTCACGGAAGACATTTACCTCCGGACCAGGTCGGATGGAAAGCTCTTTAACCTCGCCAGGCTGAGTGCCAAGTCAAAGGTTCGGCTGAGGTGTCTGCGCGACTTCCTTTTTGCCTAAGACGCAGCAGTCACTGCCCACTCAGTCGAAGATCTCCAATGGCTCATGACCCGCATCAGCGAGGCCTCTCAGGCTTTCAGACTCACCATCAGCCTGAAGAAAACACAAGTCATGGGACAAGGAGTGGACTCCCCACCTGACATCGGCATCTCCGATTCCAAACTGGAACTTGTTCACGACTTCGTGTACTTGGGCTCCACAATCTCTGACTCCCTCTCTCTTGATACAGAGCTAAACAAACGCATCGGAAAGGCATCTACTACCATGTCCAGACTGACAAAGAGAGTGTGGGCTAACAATAGGCTGAGTATACTAAGATTCAGGTTTACAGAGCCTGTGTCCTGAGCACTCTTCTTTATGGCAGTGAGTCTTGGACACTCTGCGCCCGTCAGGAAAGACAGCTGAATGCCTACCACATGCGCTGCCTTCGACACATCTTGGACATCACCTGGCAGGACAAGGTGACAAACAACAATGTCTTGAGGAGAGCAAGAATCACTAGTATGTACACAATGCTGAAACAGAGACGAATGCGCTGGCTCGGGCACGTTGTGCGAATGGGCGACGGTAGGATCCCCAAGGATCGCCTGTATGGAGAGCTGATGCATGGAAAGCGTCCAACAGGCAAGCCCCAGCTACGGTACAAAGACGTATGCAAGAGGGACCTGAAAGCCATGGACATTGATCTTGCTATATGGGAGACACTGGCTGCAGACCGTTCAGCCTGGAGGCAGTCTGTTCAAAGAGGTCTCTCCAAGTTCGAGGAGTCACTTGCCAAGGAATCGAAGGCAAAGAGACAGAGAAGGAAAGCCGGTAGCCAGGAAGACAGACCAGAATCGGACTTCGTTTGTGCTCGGTGTGGGATGGACTGCCACTCTCGGATTGGCCTCATCAGTCACACCAGACGCTGCACCAGGATTGACAACTAAGGCGCAACTCCATAGATTCCCGAGACTGAAGGATGCCTACTGCTACTACTATATATATATATATATATATATATATATATATATATATATATATATATATATATATATAATATATATAATATATATATATATACATATATATATATATATATTATATATATATATATTTATATATATATATATATATATATATATATATATATATATATGTATATATATATATATATATATATATATATATATATATATATATATATATATATATATATATATATATATATATATATGTCGTACCTAGTAGCCAGAACACACTTCTCAGCCTACTATGCAAGGCCCGATTTGCCTAATAAGCCAAGTTTTCATGAAATATTTGTTTTTCGACTACCTAACCTACCTAACCTAAACTAACCTAACTTTTTCGGCTACCTAACCGAACCTAACCTATAGAGATAGGTTAGGTTAGGTTAGGTAGGGTTGGTTAGGTTTGGTCATATATCTACGTTAATTTTAATTCCAATAACAAGAAATTGACTTCATACATAATGAAATGGGTAGCTTTATCATTTCATAAGAAAAAAATTAGAGAAAATATATTAGTTTAGGAAAACTTGGCTTATTAGGCAAATTGGGCCTTGCATAGTAGGCTGAGAAGTGCGTTCTGGCTACTAGGTACGACATATATATATATATATATATATATATATATATATATATATATATATATATATATATATAAATATATATATATAAATATATATATATATATGTATATATATATATATTATATATTATATATATACATTATATATATATTATATATATATATAGATATATATATATATTATATATATATATATATATATATATTATATATATATATATATATATATATTATATAATATATTCAGAAATTCAGAAATCATCTGCTTCAAGTTTCTTAAAAAAATCGTAAGTTTAGGATGAAGCATAGGGCAGTGAATATATATATATATATATATATATATATATATATATATATATATATATATATATATATATATATATATATATATATATATATATATATAGTAGGCATCCTTCAGTCTCGGGAGACTATGGAGTTGCGCCCTAGTTGTCAATCCTGGTGCAGCGTCTGGTGTGACTGATGAGGCCAATCCGAGAGTGGCAGTCCATCCCACACCGAGCACAAACGAAGTCCGATTCTGGTCTGTCTTCCTGGTTACCGGCTTTCCTTCTCTGTCTCTTTGCCTCCGATTCCTTGGCAAGTGACTCCTCGAACTTGGAGAGACCTCGTTGAACAGACTGCCTCCAGGCTGAACGGTCTGTAGCCAGTGTCTCCCATATAGCAAGATCGACGTCCATGGCTTTCAGGTCCCTTTTGCATACGTCTTTGTACCGTAGCTGGGGCTTGCCTACTGGACGCTTTCCCTGCCTCAGCTCTCCATACAGGAGATCCTTGGGGATCCTGCCGTCGCCCATTCGCACAACGTGCCCGAGCCAGCGCATTCGTCTCTGTTTCAGCATTGTGTACATGCTGGTGATTCTTGCTCTCCCCAAGACGTTGTTGTTTGTCACCTTGTCCTGCCAGGTGATGTCCAAGATGTGTCGAAGGCAGCGCATGTGGTAGGCATTCAGCCGTCTTTCCTGACGGGCGCGGAGTGTCCAAGACTCACTGCCATAAAGGAGAGTGCTCAGGACACAGGATCTGTAAACCTGAATCTTAGTATACTCAGTTAGCCTATTGTTGGCCCACACTCTCTTTGTCAGTTTGGACATGGTAGTAGATGCCTTACCGATGCGTTTGTTTAGCTCCGTATCAAGAGAGAGGGAGTCAGAGATTGTGGAGCCCAGGTACACGAAGTCGTGAACAACTTCCAGTTTGGAATCAGAGATGCCGATGTCAGGTGGGGAGTCCACTCCTTGTCCCATGACTTGTGTTTTCTTCAGACTGATGGTGAGTCCGAAAGCCTGAGAGGCCTCGCTGAAGCGGGTTATGAGCCGTTGGAGGTCTTCAGCTGAGTGGGCAGTGACTGCTGCGTCGTCGGCAAAGAGGAAGTCGCGCAGACACCTCAGCCGAACCTTTGTCTTGGCTCTCAGCCTGGCGAGGTTAAAGAGCTTCCCATCCGACCTGGTCCGGAGGTAAATGCCTTCCGTGACAGATCCGAAGGCGTGCCGCAGCATAACTGCGAAGAAAATCCCGAATAGGGTTGGAGCCAGTACGCAGCCCTGCTTTACTCCACTTCGGATGTCAAAGGCGCCTGATGTTAGGCCATCAAAGACCACGGTGCCCCTCATGTTCTCATGGAAAGATCTGATGATGCTGAGGAGCCTGGGTGGGCATCCGATCTTGGGGAGGATTTTGAACAGGCCATCCCTGCTGACGAGGTCGAAGGCCTTCGTCAGGTCTATGAAGGCTACAAAGAGTGGCTGCTTCTGTTCCCTGCATTTCTCCTGCAGTTGTCTGAGGGAAAAGACCATGTCGATGGTGGACCTGCCAGCTCTGAATCCACATTGTGATTCTGGATAAACTCTCTCTGCAAGTACTTGGAGCCTCTTCAATGCGACTCGAGCAAACAGCTTTCCGACAATACTGAGGAGGGAGATTCCACGGTAGTTGTTGCAGTCGCCCCTGTCACCTTTATTCTTATACAGTGTGACGATGTTGGCATCCCTCATGTCCTGTGGCACCTCTCCTTCTTCCCAGCAGAGGCAGAGAATTTCGTGCAGCTCCATGAGCAGGCTACCTCTGCAGCACTTCAAGGTCTCAGCAGGAATGCCATCTTTGCCAGGAGCTTTACCAGAAGCAAGGGAGTCTAGGGCATCGCCGAGTTCTTCCAGGGTCGGTTCACTGTCGAGCTCCATTAACACAGGCAGACACTCAATGGCGCTCAGGGCATCTTCGGTGACCACATTGTCCCTGGCGTATAGCTCAGAGTAGTGCTCGACCCAGCGCTTCAGCTGCAGTGTCTGGTCCTGAATCACCTCGCCAGTGGCAGATTTCAGAGGAGCGGTCTTCTTCTGGATTGGGCCGAGGGCCTGCTTGATGCCGTCATACATTCCCCTTACATTGCCTGTATCCGCTGCAGTCTGTATCTGGGAGCAGAGCTGGAGCCAATAGTTGTTGGCACATCGCCTGGCGCTCTGCTGCACTTTGCAGCGGACGGCCCGAAGGATCTGTAAGTTGCGCCGACTTGGGCAGGCTTTGTAGGCTGCCAAGGCGTTTCTCTTCTCTTCGATTACAGGTGTCATCTCTTCCGAGTGAGCCTCGAACCAGTCTGCCGACCTGCTGGTCTTCTTGCCAAAGGTGGAAATGGCAGCGTTGAACACAGCGTCTCTGAAGTGCTCCCATCTTTTACAGGCAGTGACCCCAGCTGGGCCAGGAAGAGCTTCCTCGAGCACGTGTGCAAAATCTTCCACCTTGTCCTGGTTGCGGGTCTTGGTGGTGTCGATGCGAGGTCTGCCCGCCTTTTTCGAGTGATGAATCTTCTTTGGTTGCATCTTGACCCTGCTACATACCAGGGAGTGGTCGGTGTCACAGACAGCACTCTGGTAGCTACGCGTAATCTTGACGCTGGGTAGACTTGCACGCCTGGTAAGAATCAGGTCAAGCTGGTGCCAGTGCTTGGATCTGGGGTGTCTCCAAGATACTCGGTGTTGAGGCTTTGTGCCGAAGAACGTGTTGGTGACACAAAGACCATGAAGGCAGTAGAGTTCTAGCAGACGTTGCCCGTTCTCATTCATCCTTCCTATGCCGAATTGACCCAGGCAAGTGGGCCAAATGTTGTGCTCGGCACCCACTCTGGCGTTGAAGTCGCCGAGGATGAACAGTGGCTCCTTTACAGGGATTCTCGCTATGACTCTGTTGAGGTCATCGTAGAATTTTTCCTTTGCCTCTGCTGGAGAAGTCAGGGTTGGTGCATATGCACTAATTACATTGACTGGTCCTGTTTGGGAGTACAGTTGCAGAGACAGAATTCGTTCGGTTTCCCCCATCGGTGGCATAATGTGTCCCAACAGTGCATTCCTGACGGCAAATCCCCACCATGTTCTCTGGTCTCATCTGGAGGTTTTCCTTGCCAGAAGAAAGAGAAGGTCCTCTCTCTCACAGATCCTGATCCTGGGAGCCTGGTCTCTTGGAGAGCAACAATATCCATCTGCAGCTTGCTCAGCTCCCTATCGATGATTGCTGTTTTTCGGGCGTCATTGATTTCTTGCAGGTCGTCAGAGAAACCTGGTGTCAGTGTCCTGACGTTCCATGTGCCCAGCTTTAGGGCAGTTGATATTTTCTTCTTTGGTTTGGTATTGCTTGGTGCAAAGTTGTCGGGCCGCTTGTCAGTTTTCACCCTAAACCCCACGCACCCAGTGAGGTTAACGGACCGTGGCGAGGCAACACCTTATTGGCTGGGGTTTGCCCAGCTTGAGGCGGGCGGTAGCTGCCCAGTGGGGCGCGATGACCCCTCCCACCGTCGGAAGCAACCCCTGGCGTCACACTCTTCGCCAATCGAGCAGAAGACTTAAAACCGGTAGACTGTCGCTTCCCGTGTTGGTTCGACGCTGTGAGGCGAAGCTGGAGTGTCCTCTCCAGGGCGCAAAGCCTGGGTAGGTAGATATGGAGGAGAAGCTGTTACCCATGCAGCAGGTCCCCCCTCTCCACGTTGCTGAAATTATCCAATAGAGAGGCAAATGCCAATACGCATGGTTCCAGCAACGTCGCAGGAGCTGCCAGAACGAGGTCGACGTCAACAACGAACTGCCTTAGGGGCTCCAACTCCGGATTTTTCCTCGAGGTTGACTCCTGAAGCCTTCCCAAAAACAAGGGTATGGCCGCAAGGCAGCGGAGGTTTAAAATCAGGGTTTTCCTTCCCCTATATATATATATATTAATATATATATATATATTAATATATATATATATATAATATATATATATATATATAATATATATATATATATATATATATATATATATTCACTGCCCTATGCTTCATCCTAAACTGACGATTTTTTTAAGAAACTAGAAGCAGATGATTTCTGAATAGGTGATTTAGAAATGATAAGTTGTTACTGCTGTCGACCGTATTCTCTCTGGCGTGTGATGACATGCACTACTGGTGGACGTGTAGTGACAGTCACTGCCAATGTGCGAGCCATCCACATGTTTAAATAGTATTTTTGTAACTCTGTGCTACATAGTTAAAACATTGATGTAAAAGGCGATTAGATAGTAGAATTTTATACTATTCACTTTATTGAGTCCTATAAAACGAAGCTAAAAACTAACATAAATATTCCAAGCCCTAGTATAGAACATATATGTACTATATGAGGGCCCCAGATAGCGTGTATTAGGCCTAGGAAGGTTAGGTGAGATTGTTTAGGTTGTCTTGACAACATAAATTCAAAACCGGTTCCGGTTTGTCCAAATATAATAGTAACAGTTTCTACTTCTAATTGTTAATTACGTCAAATCTGTACTATGGTCCTCATCGTTACTATTAGTACTAACTAGAGGGAAGGCCGGGCTGCAATGTGACAATGGCAAGTATAAACATAATACCCTGGAACAGTATACTTTATATTATAGTTCATCTTTTGGTATCCAACTGAATTTAATTGATAACTGTAATACAACAATTTACATTAGGTTGAGAAATTTTATTCAGCATTCTTCAAGCATTTACATAAATCTATATTTATAAAAGAGAATGTTTGTGTGTGTTCTAGGTTGGAGGTCAGATGCTGACCTCCAACCTGACTGTCATAGGCAGGTCATGGTCGACCCATTCTTACCTTTAATATGCCAGTCTCCTATTGTGACCTTTTAGTCACCCCCTATGATGTCTCCCCTAAGGTTCACATTTCCTGAATGTTTTCAAACGTTTTAGCTGTTCATCACACAGAAATTAGTCACAATATTATTACAACGTTGGGCTAAAGTAACAATAGTTAAAGAATGTTTGGGGGGGTTGTTTTGTGTTTGTTGGTCACATGCTCCATGTTCAGAGAGAGAGAGAGAGAGAGAGAGAGACAGAGAGAGACAGAGAGACAGAGAGAGACAGAGAGAGACAGAGAGAGACAGAGAATGGGGAAGGAGAAGGAATAAATCGGTAAGTTTGGAGATAGAAGGGTAGAGGAAAGAGGGAGAACAAGTGGAGGAGAGTGTGAAGGGGAAGAGAAGGCAAGGGTTCCGGGAAAGATAAAGGGTAGGGAAGGGAGTGTGCAAGAGAGGGTGTAGAGGAGGGAGGAGGTGGGGGAAAATGGGAAAAGTTGGAATTGAGGGTGGAAAATTGGATAGAGGTGGAAACAAAAGGTGATGGGAGTGGGGATGTGTTTAAGGGAGGATACCTGGGCATCGCCGGATATCCCACTTTGTTATGTTATAAAGTTCATGGATTTCTTACCAAATTTCCTATACACTTCATTCTCCTCGTTGACATCTGCACCATCACGGGTGAGGATCTTCACCACGTCGTTCTGACCATTAAACGCTGCATACTGAACAGCTGTCCAACCTGTGAAACAAATATAATGTTATCTGGTATGATTTATCACGACTCAAGATGCTTCTGAAATGATCATACATATTATTATGGACATAACAATTTGTTATGTGTGGCGAGGGTGGGATAAGAGAGTAAGGGAATGTTCTTATGTGTTCCTGGGAGCACTCATTACTCTAGGCTGAGAGGTGGCCAGGGTGGGATAAGAGAGTAAGGGAATGTTCTTATGTGTTCTTGGGAACACTCAGTACTCTAGGCTGAGAGGTGTGGCCAGGGTGATATATGAGAGTAAGGGAATGTTCTTATGTGTTCCTGGGAACACTCAGTACTCTAGGCTGAGAGGTGTGGCCAGGGTGATATATGAGAGTAAGGGAATGTTCTTATGTGTTCTTAGGAGAAAAGTCGTTAGGAGTTTGGTAGTGTCATTCTTATCTTTAGTGTAGTCTCTTGTTGTTAATATATTTCTTGTTATTTATGTGTCTAGTACAGTTACTGAGCATACACTGTGGGTGTACTGTGTGAAGACAACAACAGGGATGGAGTCCAGGGATTCTTACCTCATATACCTCAGGAAACTACATCTGTAACTCAATACTGACTCAAACTGTAATTCAATACCCAGTTACAATTAATTGTAGCCACTGAGTGCTGTTTATCTAGTCATTTTAAATTCTAGTTATTTCTAAGCATTACAATAGTTCTATTTTCAATCAGGAGCAAAAACCATTGAGAATCTTTATTTTCATTATTTTTTATGTAATAATTGTCAAACATATAAGCTTCTGCCTGGATGCCACTATGATAACAGTATCCGATAAATTGCTGAGGATGTAATAGTTAATGATTCAAACTTCTAAAGAAAGTCAGTTATCATTTATAGTGCCTGCACGACCTACATGTTCATAAAAGGCCTTACGTTCAACATTGTCATTAGTCTAAACGATAAATTAATATTTATATATTAATGAGACGGAGAAACTTTTGAAAATATTTGGTAACGTTTATTTACCCAGATTCATTGGCATAGTTTGAACGAACTCAACACCTGAAGCAGACTGTGTAAGAGTTGTTCTACACCTGAAGCAGCCTGTGCAAGAATTGTTCTACACCTGTAGTAGCCTGTGTAAGAATTGTTCTACACCTGTAGTAGTCTGTGTAAGAATTGTTCTACACCTGTAGTAGTCTGTGTAAGAATTGTTCTACACCTGTAGTAGTCTGTGTAAGAATTGTTCTACACCTGTAGTAGTCTGTGTAAGAATTGTTCTACACCTGTAGTAGTCTGTGTAAGAATTGTTCTACACCTGTAGTAACCTGTGTAAGAATTGTTCTACACCTGTAGTAGTCTGTGTAAGAATTGTACTACACCTGTAGTAACCTGTGTAAGAATTGTTATACACCTGTAGTAGCTTGTGTAAGAATTGTTCTACACCTGTAGTAGCCTGTGTAAGAATTGTTATACACCTGTAGTAGCCTGTGCTCACCTAATTGTGCTTGCGGGGGTTGAGCTTTGGCTTTTTGGTCCCGCCTGGACCAAAGAATTGTGTAAGAATGTAAGAATTGTTCTACACCTGTAGTAGCCTGTGTAAGAATTGCTCTACACCTGTAGTAGCCAGTGTAAGAATTGTTCTACACCTGTAGTAGCCTGTGTAAGAATTGTTCTACACCTCAAGCAGCCTGTGTAAGAATTGTTCTACACCTGTAGTAGCCTGTGTAAGAATTGTTCTACACCTCAAGCAGCCTGTGTAAGAATTGTTCTACTCCTGAAGCAGCCTTCGATGTCTGTGAGAAAAGTAACATTATTGGTAATATTTACATGAAAACTGGTAAAGGAAAATATGTTAACCTAATAACGAACCTACACACTCATCTCTTAGATATAGATTATATGTTTATTGCATTAGGTGATAACAAAAGCATCAATTACTAATATGGATCTACTTCAAGCTTCTTGCTGCTTATTTTGGAAAAGATGAATTGACATATAATCAAATAGCTGATATATGTAACACGAACGAATCAGTCTTAATTGGTGACGTAAATCTGCCTACACCATACTGGGGAGATCTAATATCTAATAGCTATGGACATAGTTTGTTCACAAGTTGACCAGACCACACACTAGAAGGTGAAGGGACGACAACGTTTCGGTCCGTCCTGGACCATTCTCAAGTTCAGAATTGAGAATGGACTTGAGAATGATCCAGGACTGGCCGAAACGTCGTCGTCCCTTCACCTTCTAGTGTGTGGTCTGGTCAACTTACTTTAGCCACGTTATTGTGACTCATCGCCTGCGTTTGTTCACAAATTTCTTTTAAATCGCACTGTGTTAATTGGTTAAGAATCTAACGTGAACCTCAAATATCCTGGACATAATTTTATCTTCTAATTAATATTCTATAAATAATGTACAACTGGACAAAGAACTCAGTTCTACTGATCATCATTGTTTCATCCTGTTTAACATGGAATAAATGCACAAATTATGAGGAAATACAAAGTTTGTAAAAAGCTGATTTAAAAAGTGACGAAAGTTATCTTTCCAGAGGGGGTAAGCAGTGCAACAATCAAACTAATATTGAATTGCAATCATTGTGTCATCATGGTATCATCAGACCATCAGTGAGGCACATGTGGCTGCTGCAGGTGTGTTGCAGACCATCAGTGAGGCACATGTGCTCTGCATTGTGTGCAACATCAGAGGCACATGTGCTGCTGCAGGTGTGCACCATCATTGTGAAACACCTGCAGCAGCCACATGTGCCTCACTGATTGTCTGCAACACACCTGCAGCAGTCACATGTGCCACCCTGATTGTCTGCAACACACCTGCAGCAGCCACATGTTCCTCACTGATGGTCTGCAACACACCTGCAGCAGCCACATGTGCCTCACTGATTGTCTGCAACACACCTGCAGCAGCCACATGTGCCTCACTGATGGTCTGCAACACACCTGCAGCAGCCACATGTGCCTCACTGATGGTCTGATGATACCATGATGACACAATGATTGCAATTCAATATTAGTTTTGATTGTTGCACTGCTTACCCCCACCTCTGGAAAGATAACTTTCGTCACTTTTTAAATCAGCTTTTTACAAACTTTGTATTTCCTCATAATTTGTGCATTTATTCCATGTTAAACAGGATGAAACAATGATGATCAGTAGAACTGAGTTCTTTGTCCAGTTGTACATTATTTATAGAATATTAATTAGAAGATAAAATTATGTCCAGGATATTTGAGGTTCACGTTAGATTCTTAACCAATTAACACAGTGCGATTTAAAAGAAATTTGTGAACAAACGCAGGCGATGAGTCACAATAACGTGGCTAAAGTAAGTTGACCAGACCACACACTAGAAGGTGAAGGGACGACGACGTTTCGGCCAGTCCTGGATCATTCTCAAGTCCATTCTCAATTCTGAACTTGAGAATGGTCCAGGACGGACCGAAACGTTGTCGTCCCTTCACCTTCTAGTGTGTGGTCTGGTCAACTTGTGAACAAACTATGTCCATAGCTATTAGATATTAGATCTCCCCAGTATGGTGTAGGCAGATTTACGTCACCAATTAAGACTGATTCGTTCGTGTTACATATATCAGCTATTTGATTATATGTCAATTCATCTTTTCCAAAATAAGCAGCAAGAAGCTTGAAGTAGATCCATATTAGTAATTGATGCTTTTGTTATCACCTAATGCAATAAACATATAATCTATATCTAAGAGATGAGTGTGTAGGTTCGTTATTAGGTTAACATATTTTCCTTTACCAGTTTTCATGTAAATATTACCAATAATGTTACTTTTCTCACAGACATCGAAGGCTGCTTCAGGAGTAGAACAATTCTTACACAGGCTGCTTGAGGTGTAGAACAATTCTTACACAGGCTACTACAGGTGTAGAACAATTCTTACACAGGCTGCTTGAGGTGTAGAACAATTCTTACACAGGCTACTACAGGTGTAGAACAATTCTTACACTGGCTACTACAGGTGTAGAGCAATTCTTACACAGGCTACTACAGGTGTAGAACAATTCTTACATTCTTACACAATTCTTTGGTCCAGGCGGGACCAAAAAGCCAAAGCTCAACCCCCGCAAGCACAATTAGGTGAGCACAGGCTACTACAGGTGTATAACAATTCTTACACAGGCTACTACAGGTGTAGAACAATTCTTACACAAGCTACTACAGGTGTATAACAATTCTTACACAGGTTACTACAGGTGTAGTACAATTCTTACACAGACTACTACAGGTGTAGAACAATTCTTACACAGGTTACTACAGGTGTAGAACAATTCTTACACAGACTACTACAGGTGTAGAACAATTCTTACACAGACTACTACAGGTGTAGAACAATTCTTACACAGACTACTACAGGTGTAGAACAATTCTTACACAGACTACTACAGGTGTAGAACAATTCTTACACAGACTACTACAGGTGTAGAACAATTCTTACACAGGCTACTACAGGTGTAGAACAATTCTTGCACAGGCTGCTTCAGGTGTAGAACAACTCTTACACAGTCTGCTTCAGGTGTTGAGTTCGTTCAAACTATGCCAATGAATCTGGGTAAATAAACGTTACCAAATATTTTCAAAAGTTTCTCCGTCTCATTAATATATAAATATTAATTTATCGTTTAGACTAATGACAATGTTGAACGTAAGGCCTTTTATGAACATGTAGGTCGTGCAGGCACTATAAATGATAACTGACTTTCTT
Source organism: Procambarus clarkii (assembly GCF_040958095.1). Taxonomy (NCBI): domain Eukaryota; kingdom Metazoa; phylum Arthropoda; class Malacostraca; order Decapoda; family Cambaridae; genus Procambarus; species Procambarus clarkii. Next base: position 172,291 of record NW_027189304.1, on the reverse strand, counting down.
TAGAAGTTTTGAATCATTAACTATTACATCCTCAGCAATTTATCGGATACTGTTATCATAGTGGCATCCAGGCAGAAGCTTATATGTTTGACAATTATTACATAAAAAATAATGAAAATAAAGATTCTCAATGGTTTTTGCTCCTGATTGAAAATAGAACTATTGTAATGCTTAGAAATAACTAGAATTTAAAATGACTAGATAAACAGCACTCAGTGGCTACAATTAATTGTAACTGGGTATTGAATTACAGTTTGAGTCAGTATTGAGTTACAGATGTAGTTTCCTGAGGTATATGAGGTAAGAATCCCTGGACTCCATCCCTGTTGTTGTCTTCACACAGTACACCCACAGTGTATGCTCAGTAACTGTACTAGACACATAAATAACAAGAAATATATTAACAACAAGAGACTACACTAAAGATAAGAATGACACTACCAAACTCCTAACGACTTTTCTCCTAAGAACACATAAGAACATTCCCTTACTCTCATATATCACCCTGGCCACACCTCTCAGCCTAGAGTACTGAGTGTTCCCAGGAACACATAAGAACATTCCCTTACTCTCATATATCACCCTGGCCACACCTCTCAGCCTAGAGTACTGAGTGTTCCCAAGAACACATAAGAACATTCCCTTACTCTCTTATCCCACCCTGGCCACACCTCTCAGCCTAGAGTAATGAGTGCTCCCAGGAACACATAAGAACATTCCCTTACTCTCTTATCCCACCCTCGCCACACATAACAAATTGTTATGTCCATAATAATATGTATGATCATTTCAGAAGCATCTTGAGTCGTGATAAATCATACCAGATAACATTATATTTGTTTCACAGGTTGGACAGCTGTTCAGTATGCAGCGTTTAATGGTCAGAACGACGTGGTGAAGATCCTCACCCGTGATGGTGCAGATGTCAACGAGGAGAATGAAGTGTATAGGAAATTTGGTAAGAAATCCATGAACTTTATAACATAACAAAGTGGGATATCCGGCGATGCCCAGGTATCCTCCCTTAAACACATCCCCACTCCCATCACCTTTTGTTTCCACCTCTATCCAATTTTCCACCCTCAATTCCAACTTTTCCCATTTTCCCCCACCTCCTCCCTCCTCTACACCCTCTCTTGCACACTCCCTTCCCTACCCTTTATCTTTCCCGGAACCCTTGCCTTCTCTTCCCCTTCACACTCTCCTCCACTTGTTCTCCCCTCTTTTCCTCTACCCTTCTATCTCCAAACTTACCGATTTATTCCTTCTCCTTCCCCATTCTCTGTCTCTCTCTGTCTCTCTCTGTCTCTCTCTGTCTCTCTCTGTCTCTCTCTGTCTCTCTCTCTCTCTCTCTCTCTCTCTCTGAACATGGAGCATGTGACCAACAAACACAAAACAACCCCCCCAAACATTCTTTAACTATTGTTACTTTAGCCCAACGTTGTAATAATATTGTGACTAATTTCTGTGTGATGAACAGCTAAAACGTTTGAAAACATTCAGGAAATGTGAACCTTAGGGGAGACATCATAGGGGGTGACTAAAAGGTCACAATAGGAGACTGGCATATTAAAGGTAAGAATGGGTCGACCATGACCTGCCTATGACAGTCAGGTTGGAGGTCAGCATCTGACCTCCAACCTAGAACACACACAAACATTCTCTTTTATAAATATAGATTTATGTAAATGCTTGAAGAATGCTGAATAAAATTTCTCAACCTAATGTAAATTGTTGTATTACAGTTATCAATTAAATTCAGTTGGATACCAAAAGATGAACTATAATATAAAGTATACTGTTCCAGGGTATTATGTTTATACTTGTCATTGACACATTGCAGCCCAGCCTTCCCTCTAGTTAGTACTAATAGTAACGATGAGGACCATAGTACAGATTTGACGTAATTAACAATTAGAAGTAGAAACTGTTACTATTATATTTGGACAAACCGGAACCGGTTTTGAATTTATGTTGTCAAGACAACCTAAACTAATCTCACCTAACCTTCCTAGGCCTAATACACGCTATCTGGGGCCCTCATATAGTACATATATGTTCTATACTAGGGCTTGGAATATTTATGTTAGTTTTTAGCTTCGTTTTATAGGACTCAATAAAGTGAATAGTATAAAATTCTACTATCTAATCGCCTTTTACATCAATGTTTTAACTATGTTGCACAGAGTTACAAAAATACTATTTAAACATGTGGATGGGTCGCACATTGGCAGTGACTGTCACTACACGTCCACCAGTAGTGCATGTCATCACACGCCAGAGAGAATACGGTCGACAGCAGTAACAACTTATCATTTCTAAATCACCTATTCAGAAATCATCTGCTTCTAGTTTCTTAAAAAAATCGTCAGTTTAGGATGAAGCATAGGGCAGTGAATATATATATATATATATATATATATATATATATATATATATATATATATATATATATATATATATATATATATATATATATATATATATATATATATATATATATATATATATAGGGGAAGGAAAACCCTGATTTTAAACCTCCGCTGCCTTGCGGCCATACCCTTGTTTTTGGGAAGGCTTCAGGAGTCAACCTCGAGGAAAAATCCGGAGTTGGAGCCCCTAAGGCAGTTCGTTGTTGACGTCGACCTCGTTCTGGCAGCTCCTGCGACGTTGCTGGAACCATGCGTATTGGCATTTGCCTCTCTATTGGATAATTTCAGCAACGTGGAGAGGGGGGACCTGCTGCATGGGTAACAGCTTCTCCTCCATATCTACCTACCCAGGCTTTGCGCCCTGGAGAGGACACTCCAGCTTCGCCTCACAGCGTCGAACCAACACGGGAAGCGACAGTCTACCGGTTTTAAGTCTTCTGCTCGATTGGCGAAGAGTGTGACGCCAGGGGTTGCTTCCGACGGTGGGAGGGGTCATCGCGCCCCACTGGGCAGCTACCGCCCGCCTCAAGCTGGGCAAACCCCAGCCAATAAGGTGTTGCCTCGCCACGGTCCGTTAACCTCACTGGGTGCGTGGGGTTTAGGGTGAAAACTGACAAGCGGCCCGACAACTTTGCACCAAGCAATACCAAACCAAAGAAGAAAATATCAACTGCCCTAAAGCTGGGCACATGGAACGTCAGGACACTGACACCAGGTTTCTCTGACGACCTGCAAGAAATCAATGACGCCCGAAAAACAGCAATCATCGATAGGGAGCTGAGCAAGCTGCAGATGGATATTGTTGCTCTCCAAGAGACCAGGCTCCCAGGATCAGGATCTGTGAGAGAGAGGACCTTCTCTTTCTTCTGGCAAGGAAAACCTCCAGATGAGACCAGAGAACATGGTGTGGGAGTTGCCGTCAGGAATGCACTGTTGGGACACATTATGCCACCGATGGGGGAAACCGAACGAATTCTGTCTCTGCAACTGTACTCCCAAACAGGACCAGTCAATGTAATTAGTGCATATGCACCAACCCTGACTTCTCCAGCAGAGGCAAAGGAAAAATTCTACGATGACCTCAACAGAGTCATAGCGAGAATCCCTGTAAAGGAGCCACTGTTCATCCTCGGCGACTTCAACGCCAGAGTGGGTGCCGAGCACAACATTTGGCCCACTTGCCTGGGTCAATTCGGCATAGGAAGGATGAATGAGAACGGGCAACGTCTGCTAGAACTCTACTGCCTTCATGGTCTTTGTGTCACCAACACGTTCTTCGGCACAAAGCCTCAACACCGAGTATCTTGGAGACACCCCAGATCCAAGCACTGGCACCAGCTTGACCTGATTCTTACCAGGCGTGCAAGTCTACCCAGCGTCAAGATTACACGTAGCTACCAGAGTGCTGTCTGTGACACCGACCACTCCCTGGTATGTAGCAGGGTCAAGATGCAACCAAAGAAGATTCATCACTCGAAAAAGGCGGGCAGACCTCGCATCGACACCACCAAGACCCGCAACCAGGACAAGGTGGAAGATTTTGCACACGTGCTCGAGGAAGCTCTTCCTGGCCCAGCTGGGGTCACTGCCTGTAAAAGATGGGAGCACTTCAGAGACGCTGTGTTCAACGCTGCCATTTCCACCTTTGGCAAGAAGACCAGCAGGTCGGCAGACTGGTTCGAGGCTCACTCGGAAGAGATGACACCTGTAATCGAAGAGAAGAGAAACGCCTTGGCAGCCTACAAAGCCTGCCCAAGTCGGCGCAACTTACAGATCCTTCGGGCCGTCCGCTGCAAAGTGCAGCAGAGCGCCAGGCGATGTGCCAACAACTATTGGCTCCAGCTCTGCTCCCAGATACAGACTGCAGCGGATACAGGCAATGTAAGGGGAATGTATGACGGCATCAAGCAGGCCCTCGGCCCAATCCAGAAGAAGACCGCTCCTCTGAAATCTGCCACTGGCGAGGTGATTCAGGACCAGACACTGCAGCTGAAGCGCTGGGTCGAGCACTACTCTGAGCTATACGCCAGGGACAATGTGGTCACCGAAGATGCCCTGAGCGCCATTGAGTGTCTGCCTGTGTTAATGGAGCTCGACAGTGAACCGACCCTGGAAGAACTCGGCGATGCCCTAGACTCCCTTGCTTCTGGTAAAGCTCCTGGCAAAGATGGCATTCCTGCTGAGACCTTGAAGTGCTGCAGAGGTAGCCTGCTCATGGAGCTGCACGAAATTCTCTGCCTCTGCTGGGAAGAAGGAGAGGTGCCACAGGACATGAGGGATGCCAACATCGTCACACTGTATAAGAATAAAGGTGACAGGGGCGACTGCAACAACTACCGTGGAATCTCCCTCCTCAGTATTGTCGGAAAGCTGTTTGCTCGAGTCGCATTGAAGAGGCTCCAAGTACTTGCAGAGAGAGTTTATCCAGAATCACAATGTGGATTCAGAGCTGGCAGGTCCACCATCGACATGGTCTTTTCCCTCAGACAACTGCAGGAGAAATGCAGGGAACAGAAGCAGCCACTCTTTGTAGCCTTCATAGACCTGACGAAGGCCTTCGACCTCGTCAGCAGGGATGGCCTGTTCAAAATCCTCCCCAAGATCGGATGCCCACCCAGGCTCCTCAGCATCATCAGATCTTTCCATGAGAACATGAGGGGCACCGTGGTCTTTGATGGCCTAACATCAGGCGCCTTTGACATCCGAAGTGGAGTAAAGCAGGGCTGCGTACTGGCTCCAACCCTATTCGGGATTTTCTTCGCAGTTATGCTGCGGCACGCCTTCGGATCTGTCACGGAAGGCATTTACCTCCGGACCAGGTCGGATGGGAAGCTCTTTAACCTCGCCAGGCTGAGAGCCAAGACAAAGGTTCGGCTGAGGTGTCTGCGCGACTTCCTCTTTGCCGACGACGCAGCAGTCACTGCCCACTCAGCTGAAGACCTCCAACGGCTCATAACCCGCTTCAGCGAGGCCTCTCAGGCTTTCGGACTCACCATCAGTCTGAAGAAAACACAAGTCATGGGACAAGGAGTGGACTCCCCACCTGACATCGGCATCTCTGATTCCAAACTGGAAGTTGTTCACGACTTCGTGTACCTGGGCTCCACAATCTCTGACTCCCTCTCTCTTGATACGGAGCTAAACAAACGCATCGGTAAGGCATCTACTACCATGTCCAAACTGACAAAGAGAGTGTGGGCCAACAATAGGCTAACTGAGTATACTAAGATTCAGGTTTACAGATCCTGTGTCCTGAGCACTCTCCTTTATGGCAGTGAGTCTTGGACACTCCGCGCCCGTCAGGAAAGACGGCTGAATGCCTACCACATGCGCTGCCTTCGACACATCTTGGACATCACCTGGCAGGACAAGGTGACAAACAACAACGTCTTGGGGAGAGCAAGAATCACCAGCATGTACACAATGCTGAAACAGAGACGAATGCGCTGGCTCGGGCACGTTGTGCGAATGGGCGACGGCAGGATCCCCAAGGATCTCCTGTATGGAGAGCTGAGGCAGGGAAAGCGTCCAGTAGGCAAGCCCCAGCTACGGTACAAAGACGTATGCAAAAGGGACCTGAAAGCCATGGACGTCGATCTTGCTATATGGGAGACACTGGCTACAGACCGTTCAGCCTGGAGGCAGTCTGTTCAACGAGGTCTCTCCAAGTTCGAGGAGTCACTTGCCAAGGAATCGGAGGCAAAGAGACAGAGAAGGAAAGCCGGTAACCAGGAAGACAGACCAGAATCGGACTTCGTTTGTGCTCGGTGTGGGATGGACTGCCACTCTCGGATTGGCCTCATCAGTCACACCAGACGCTGCACCAGGATTGACAACTAGGGCGCAACTCCATAGTCTCCCGAGACTGAAGGATGCCTACTATATATATATATATATATATATATATATATATATATATATATATATATATATATATATATATATATATATATATATATATATATATATATATTCACTGCCCTATGCTTCATCCTAAACTTACGATTTTTTTAAGAAACTTGAAGCAGATGATTTCTGAATTTCTGAATATATATATATATATATATATATATATATATATATATATATATATATATATATATATATATATATATATATATATATCTATATATATATATATATATATATATATATGTATATATATATATATATATATATATATATATACATATATATATATATATATTTATATATATATATATTTATATATATATATATATATATATATATATATATATATATATATATATATATATATATATATATGTCGTACCTAGTAGCCAGAACGCACTTCTCAGCCTACTATGCAAGGCCCAATTTGCCTAATAAGCCAAGTTTTCCTAAACTAATATATTTTCTCTAATTTTTTTCTTATGAAATGATAAAGCTACCCATTTCATTATGTATGAAGTCAATTTCTTGTTATTGGAATTAAAATTAACGTAGATATATGACCAAACCTAACCAACCCTACCTAACCTAACCTAACCTATCTCTATAGGTTAGGTTCGGTTAGGTAGCCGAAAAAGTTAGGTTAGTTTAGGTTAGGTAGGTTAGGTAGTCGAAAAACAAATATTTCATGAAAACTTGGCTTATTAGGCAAATCGGGCCTTGCATAGTAGGCTGAGAAGTGTGTTCTGGCTACTAGGTACGACATATATATATATATATATATATATATATATATATATATATATATATATATATATATATATATATATATATATATATATATATATATATACATATATATATATATATATATATATATATATATATATATATATAAATATATATATATATATAAATATATATATATATATATATATGTATATATATATATATATATATATATATATATATATATATATATATATATATATATATATATATATATATATATATATATATATATATATAGTAGTAGCAGTAGGCATCCTTCAGTCTCGGGAATCTATGGAGTTGCGCCTTAGTTGTCAATCCTGGTGCAGCGTCTGGTGTGACTGATGAGGCCAATCCGAGAGTGGCAGTCCATCCCACACCGAGCACAAACGAAGTCCGATTCTGGTCTGTCTTCCTGGCTACCGGCTTTCCTTCTCTGTCTCTTTGCCTTCGATTCCTTGGCAAGTGACTCCTCGAACTTGGAGAGACCTCTTTGAACAGACTGCCTCCAGGCTGAACGGTCTGCAGCCAGTGTCTCCCATATAGCAAGATCAATGTCCATGGCTTTCAGGTCCCTCTTGCATACGTCTTTGTACCGTAGCTGGGGCTTGCCTGTTGGACGCTTTCCATGCATCAGCTCTCCATACAGGCGATCCTTGGGGATCCTACCGTCGCCCATTCGCACAACGTGCCCGAGCCAGCGCATTCGTCTCTGTTTCAGCATTGTGTACATACTAGTGATTCTTGCTCTCCTCAAGACATTGTTGTTTGTCACCTTGTCCTGCCAGGTGATGTCCAAGATGTGTCGAAGGCAGCGCATGTGGTAGGCATTCAGCTGTCTTTCCTGACGGGCGCAGAGTGTCCAAGACTCACTGCCATAAAGAAGAGTGCTCAGGACACAGGCTCTGTAAACCTGAATCTTAGTATACTCAGCCTATTGTTAGCCCACACTCTCTTTGTCAGTCTGGACATGGTAGTAGATGCCTTTCCGATGCGTTTGTTTAGCTCTGTATCAAGAGAGAGGGAGTCAGAGATTGTGGAGCCCAAGTACACGAAGTCGTGAACAAGTTCCAGTTTGGAATCGGAGATGCCGATGTCAGGTGGGGAGTCCACTCCTTGTCCCATGACTTGTGTTTTCTTCAGGCTGATGGTGAGTCTGAAAGCCTGAGAGGCCTCGCTGATGCGGGTCATGAGCCATTGGAGATCTTCGACTGAGTGGGCAGTGACTGCTGCGTCTTAGGCAAAAAGGAAGTCGCGCAGACACCTCAGCCGAACCTTTGACTTGGCACTCAGCCTGGCGAGGTTAAAGAGCTTTCCATCCGACCTGGTCCGGAGGTAAATGTCTTCCGTGACAGATCCGAAGGCGTGCCGCAGCATAACTGCGAAGAAAATCCCGAATTGGGTTGGAGCCAGTACGCAGCCCTGCTTTACTCCACTTCGGATGTCAAAGGCGTCTGATGTTAGGCCATCAAAGACCACGGTGCCCCTCATGTTCTCATGGAAAGATCTGATGATGCTGAGGAGCCTGGGTGGGCATCCGATTTTGGGGAGGATATTGAACAGGCCATCCATGCTGACGAGGTCGAAGGCCTTTGTCAGATCTATGAAGGCTACGAAGAGTGGCTGCTTCTGTTCCCTGCATTTCTCCTGCAGTTGTCTGAGGGAAAAGACCAGGTCGATGGTGGACCTGTCAGCTCTGAATCTGCATTGTGATTCTGGATAGACTCTCTCTGCAAGCACTTGGAGCCTCTTCAATGCGACTCGAGCAAACAGCTTTCCGACAATACTGAGGAGGGAGATTCTACGGTAGTTGTTGCAGTCGCCCCTGTCACCTTTATTCTTATACAGCATGACGATGTTGGCATCCCTCATGTCCTGTGGCACCTCTCCTTCTTCCCAGCAGAGGCAGAGAATTTCATGCAGCTCCATGAGCAGGCTACCTCTGCAGCACTTCAAGGTCTCAGCAGGAATGCCATTTTTGCCAGGAGCTTTACCAGAAGCAAGGAAGTCTAGGGCATCGCTGAGTTCTTCGAGGCTCGGTTAACTATCGAGCTCCATTAACACAGGCAGACACTCAATGGCGCTCAGGGCGTCTTCGGTGACCAAATTGTCCCTGGCATAAAGCTCAGAGTAGTGCTCGACCCAGCGCTTCAGCTGCAGTGTCTGGTCCTGAATCACCTCGCCAGTGGCAGATTTCAGAGGAGCGGTCTTCCTCTGGATTGGCCCGAGGGCCTGCTTGATGCCGTCATACATTCCCCATACATTGCCTGTATCTGCTGCAGTCTGTATCTGGGAGCAGAGCTGGAGCCAATAGTTGTTGGCATATCGCCTGGCGCTCTGCTGCACTTTGCAGCGGACGGCCCGAGGGATCTGTAAGTTGCGCTGACTTTGGCAGGCTTTGTAGGCTGCCAAGGCGTTTCTCTTCTCCTCGATGACAGGTGTCTTCTCTTTCCTCTTAGTGAGCCTCGAACCAGTCTGCCGACCTGCTGGTCATCTTGCCAAAGGTGGAAATGGCAGCGTTGAACACAGCGTCTCTGAAGTGCTCCCATCTTTTAAAGGCAGTGACCCCAGCTGGGCCAGGAAGAGCTTCCTCGAGCACGTGTGCAAAATATTCCACCTTGTCCTGGTTGCGGGTCTTGGTGGTGTCGATGCGAGATCTGCCCGCCTTTTCGAGTGATGAATCTTCTTTGGTTGCATCTTGACCCTGCTACATACCAGGGAGTGGTCGGTGTCACAGACAGCACTCTGGTAGCTACGCGTAATCTTGACGCTGGGTAGACTTGCACTCCTGGTAAGAATCAGGTCAAGCTGGTGCCAGTGCTTGGATCTGGGGTGTCTTCAAGATACTCGGTGTTGAGGCTTTGTGCCGAAGAACGTGTTGGTGACACAAAGACCATGAAGGCAGCAGAGTTCTAGCAGATGTTTCCCGTTCTCATTCATCCTCCCTATGCCGAATTGACCCAGGCAAGTGGGCCAAATGTTGTGCTCGGCACCCACTCCGGCGTTGAAGTCGCCGAGGATGAACAGTGGCTCCTTTACAGGGATTCTCGCTATGACTCTGTTGAGGTCATCGTAGAATTTTTCCTTTGTCTCTGCTGGAGAAGTCAGGGTTGGTGCATATGCACTAATTACATTGACTGGTCCTGTTTGGGAGTGGTGCAGTTGCAGAGACAGAATTCGTTCGATTCCCCCATCGGTGGCATAATGTGTCCCAACAGTGCATTCCTGACGGCAAATCCCACACCATGTTCTCTGGTCTCATCAGGTGGTTTTCCTTGCCAGAAAAAAGAGAAGGTCCTCTCTCTCTCACAGATCCTGATCCAGGGAGCCTGGTCTCTTGGAGAGCAACAATATCCATCTGCAGTTTGCTCAGGTCCCTATCGATGATTGCTGTTTTTCGGGCGTCATTGATTTCTTGCAGGTCGTCAGAGAAACCTGGTGTCAGTGTCCTGACGTTCCATGTGCCCAGCTTTAGGGCAGTTGATATTTTCTTCTTTGGTTTGGTATTGCTTGGTGCAAAGTTGTCGGGCCGCTTGTCGGTTTTCACCCTAAACCCCACGCACCCAGTGAGGTTAACAGACCGTGGCGAGGCAACACCTTATTGGCTGGGGTTTGCCCAGCTTGAGGCGGGCAGTAGCTGCCCAGTGGGGCGCGATGACCCCTCCCACCATCGGAAACAACCCCTGGCGAAACACTCTTCGCCAATCGAGCAGAAGACTTAAAATCGGTAGACCGGTAGATATGGAGGAGAAGCTGTTACCCATGCAGCAGGTCCCCCCCCTCTCCACGTTGCAGAAATTATCCAATAGAGAGGCAAATGCCAATACACATGGTTCCAGCAACGTCGCAGGAGCTGCCAGAACGAGGTCGACGTCAACAACGAACTGCCTTAGGGGCTCCAACTCCGGATTTTTCCTCGAGGTTGACTCCTGAAGCCTTTCCCCAAAAAAGGGTATGGCCGCAAGGCAGCAGAGGTTTAAAATCATGGTTTTCCTTCCCCTAGATGGGCTGCCTTCCCAGGCTATCGAGTCCCATCTACCCGGAGCAGCTGGTTTTAAGGCGCCAGAGGCACGCCCTCGCCCCTTCTCCTGTCGGTAAAAGCAGTTCCGCCGGACTTAGACTAAGCCACCCGTGTAGGCCAGGAGTTGGACTTGGTTGTCAGAGGCTATTTGAGACGCATGCCGTATAGGAGCATTTTATAGGTCAAGGGAGCTCGTCCCCCATTACCACAACCTGGCTATGACAACCCCTTGGAACCTTATGAAGCATAGTTCTCATATATGTATATATCATATATATATTATATATATATATATATATATATATATATATATATATATATATATATATATATATATATATATATATATATATATATATATATATATATATAAATATATATATATATATTATATATATATATATATATATATATATATATATATATATATATATATATATATATATATATGAGAACAAGCCTGAATGGTCCCCCAGGACTATATACAACTGAAAACTCACACCCCAAAAGTGACTCGAACCTATACTGCCAGGAGCAATGCAACTGGTATATACAAGACACCTTAATCCGCTCGACCATCACGACCAGACAAAAAGAGGTGATAGCTGAAGCTATTTATACCACCCTTCCGCCGGCACTCGGATGGTAATCTTGGGCATAGTATTTTATCAACTCATCTCATTCTTTGGGGAACACGTGAGGAACACAAATGCAAACCAGCCTGAATGATCCCCAGGACTATATGCTGTACATACCAGTTGCGTTGCTCCTGGCAATATGGGTTCGAGTCACTTTTGGGGTGTGAGTTTTCAGTTACATATAGTCCTGGGAACCATTCAGGCTTGTTCGCATTTGTGTTCCTTCTCACCATATATATATATATATATATATATATATATATATATATATATATATATATATATATATATATATATATATATATATATATATATATATATATATATATATATATATATATATATATATATATATATATATTAATTTCATCAACACAAGACAGAACAAGAGGTGATATTAATAGGGTATTAATTTCACCAACACAATACAGAACACGAAACAATGGGTATTGAATAGAAGTGTTTGTAGAATGCCTATTGGTCCATATTTCTTGATGCTTCTATATTGGAGCGGAGTCTTGAGGTGGGTAGAATATAGCTGTGCAATAATTGGCTGTTGATTGCTGGTGTTGACTTCTTGATGTGTAGTGCCTCGCAAACGTCAAGCCGCCTGTTATCGCTGTATCTATCGATGATTTCTGTGTTGTTTACTAGGATTTCTCTGGCGATGGTTTGGTTGTGGGAAGAGATTATATGTTCCTTAATGGAGCCCTGTTGCTTATGCATCGTTAAACGCCTAGAAAGAGATGTTGTTGTCTTGCCTATATACTGGGTTTTTTGGAGCTTACAGTCCCCAAGAGGGCATTTGAAGGCATAGACGACGTTAGTCTCTTTTAAAGCGTTCTGTTTTGTGTCTGGAGAGTTTCTCATGAGTAGGCTGGCCGTTTTTCTGGTTTTATAGTAAATCGTCAGTTGTATCCTCTGATTTTTGTCTGTACGGATAACGTTTCTATTAACAATATCATTCAGGACCCTTTCCTCCGTTTTATGAGCTGTGGAAAAGAAGTTCCTGTAAAATAGTCTAATAGGGGGTATAGGTGTTGTGTTAGTTGTCTCTTCAGAGGTTGCATGGCTTTTCACTTTCCTTCTTATGATGTCTTCGACGAAACCAATGGAGAAGCCGTTGTTGACTAGGACCTGCCTTACCCTACAGAGTTCTTCGTCGACTTGCTTCCATTCTGAGCTGTGGCTGAGAGCACGGTCGACATATGCGTAAACAACACTCCTCTTGTACCTGTCTGGGCAGTCGCTGTTGGCATTTAGGCACATTCCTATGTTCGTTTCCTTAGTGTAGACTGCAGTGTGGAAACCTCCGCTCTTTTCCATGACTGATACATCTAGAAAGGGCAGCTTCCCATCCTTTTCCATCTCGTAAGTGAAACGCAGCACGGAACTCTGCTCAAATGCCTCCTTCAGCTCCTGCAGATGTCTGACATCAGTTACCTGTGTAAAAATGTCGTCAACATACCTGCAGTATATGGCCGGTTTCAAGTTCATGTCCACTAAGACTTTTTGCTCGATGGTACCCATGTAGAAGTTTGTAAACAGGACACCTAGGGGAGAACCCATGGCGACCCCATCTACTTGCTTATGCATGTGCCCATCCGGGCTCAAGAAGGGTGCCTCTTTAGTACAAGCTTGGAGTAGTTTCCTTAGAATATTTTCTGGTATGTCAAGAGGAGTACAGGCTGGATCACGATACACTCTGTCGGCTATCATCCCGATTGTCTCGTCCACAGGTACGTTGGTGAACAGTGATTCTTCGTCCAACGAGGCTCTTATCCCTGTGGCCCGTGTGCCCCGCAGTAAGTCAACAAATTCCTTTGGAGACTTTAGGCTGAAGGCACAAGGGACATAATGAGTCAGCAGGCCGTTGAGTCGCTTCGCCAGTCTGTACATGGGTGTGGGTATCTGGCTAATGATTGGCCGAAGAGGGTTTCCAGGCTTGTGTGTCTTGACATTTCCATACGCATATCCAGGTTTATATTCCCCAATGATCTTTGGCAGGTGGAGTCCTGATTTCTTGGCGTTCACAGTTTCGATCTGTTTGTTGACTTTTGCTTTCAATTCGGCTGTAGTGTCCTTCGTTACCCTTTGGAATTTAGTTTGGTCAGAGAGTATGAGGCCAATCATTAGCCAGATACCCACACCTACGTACAGACTGGCGAAGCGACTCAACGGCCTGCTGACTCCTTATGTCACTTGCGCTTTCAGCCTGAAGTCTCCAAAGGAATTTGTTGACTTACTGCGGGGCACACGGGCCACAGGGATAAGAGCCTCGTTGGACGTAGAATCACTGTTCACCAACGTACCTGTGGACGAGACAATCGGATGTTAGCCGACAGAGTGTATCGTGATCCAGCCTGTACTCCTCTTGACATACCAGAAAATATTCTAAGGAAACTACTCCAAGCTTGTACTAAAGAGGCACCCTTCTTGAGCCCGGATGGGCACATGTATAAGTAAGTAGATGGGGACGCCATGGGTTCTCCCCTAGGTTTCCTGTTTGCAAACTTCTACATGGGTACCATCGATCAAAAAAGTCTTAGTCGACATGAACTTGAAACCGGCCATATACTGCAGGTATGTTGACGACATTTTACACAGGTACCTGATGTCAGACATCTGCAGGAGCTGAAGGAGGCATTTGAGCAGAGTTCTGTGCTGCGTTTCACTTACGAGATGGAAAAGGATGGGAAGCTGCCCTTTCTAGATGTAACAGTCATGGAAAAGAGCGGAGGTTTCCACACTGCAGTCTACACTAAGGAAACGAACATAGGAATGTGCCTAAATGCCAACAGCGACTGCCCAGACAGGTACAAGAGGAGTGTTGTTAATGCATATGTCGACCGTGCTCTCAGCCACAGCTCAGAATGGAAGCAAGTCGACGAAGAACTCTGTAGGGTAAGGCAGGTCCTAGTCAACAACGGCTTCTCCAATGGTTTCGTCGAAGACATCATAAGAAGGAAAGTGAAACGCCATGCAACCTCTGAAGAGACAACTAACACAACACCTATACCCCCTATTAGACTATTTTACAGGAACTTCTTTTCCACAGCTCATAAAACGGAGGAAAGGGTCCTGAAAGATATTGTTAATAGAAACGTTATCCGTACAGACAAAAATCAGAGGATACAACTGACGATTTACTATAAAACCAGAAAAACGGCCAGCCTACTCATGAGAAACTCTCCAGACACAAAGCAGAACACTTTAAAAGAGACCAACGTCGTCTATGCCTTCAAATGCCCTCTTGGGGACTGTAAGCTCCAAAAAACCCAGTATATAGGCATGACAACAACATCTCTTTCTAGGCGTTTAACGATGCATAAGCAACAGGGCTCCATTAAGGAACATATAATCTCTTCCCACAACCAAACCATCGCCAGAGAAATCCTAGTAAACAACACAGAAATCATTGATAGATACAGCGATAGCAGGCGGCTTGACGTTTGCGAGGCACTACACATTAAGAAGTCAACACCAGCAATCAACAGCCAATTAATGCACAACTATATTCTACCCACCTCAAGACTCTGCTCCAATATAGAAGCATCAAGAAATATGGACCAATAGGCTTTCTACAATCACTTCTATTCAATACCCATTGTTTCGTGTTCTGTCTTGTGTTGATGAAATTAATACCTTATTAAATACCACCTCACCCCACCCACCTCACTCAAATGTAGATATAAACAAATCGGAGATGTGTAAGTTCTATTCAGTTGTGTATGTTTAAACTAAAGTCTTTGAAAATGTAATAAGTTTTACGAAACGCGCTTAAGTGTCGCGTCAGACTAGAAATAAAAGTGAATTTTGGAGAATTGATTTTTGAATTACCACCAACAGTGAAAAGAAATGTACGAAAGATTGAGAAAATTCGTGTTAGAATTATTAATCTTACTTTTTCGGTCATATTTAATAATATACATATACATATATATATTGTGACGATAATCTCCTTCAAGAGAGATTAAGCCTGCTCTTCCCTCCAAACTACGTCCCAGAAACAACTAATATAGAAGATATATCAAACAAGTACAACAACAAGTTCTGCCAGAGAGCAAAACGTATCCAGCACCAGCACGCCTGCTCCCCTCCGCCACTGTTAAACCGGCAAACTGCTTGTCCATCGCCTGCCTGTCGCTGATTGGCTGGTGCCCGTCGCACCTGCTCCCTCCACCCGCCACACGAGCTGATGTCTGGGCCACCGGGACCTAGGGAAGGCAGAATATATCGTGCTCCACACAAGTTAACATGTCTCATTGGTAGACTAAGCCTTGGCTTACGTGTACTAAGGGAGGTGGCAGCTTGAAGCCAATATTCCTGCACTAATATAATTTACTTTGCTATTATTCACTTGTCTTAACGTAATTTTTCATTTGCCGGTGATTATTCTTATTGTTTTGTTTGTTGATTTATGTTACATTTTTATGCCCAATTTTATTCATGTTTTGCTTTTCTAACGTAATTAAAATTTCATTGTTAAATTTACTTGTGTTTTGTGTGTCTTCCCATTACCTTACCACAGATGAAAGTTCCAGCTTTTTTCTTTTTTTTCCTTTATGTGACGAGGCCATACCCCTAGCTTTTGAAACAGCAGAACACCAACGTGTTACTGTCACAATATATATATATATATATATATATATATATATATATATATATATATATATATATATATATATATATATATATATATATATATATATATATATATATATATGCAAACAAGCCTGAATGGTCCCCAGGCTTATATGCAACTGAAAACTCCACACCCCAGAAGGATTCGAATCCAGACAGCCAGGAGCACTATACACCATGGCTTACCTGGTTCTTTAAACCACTCGACCACTGTGACTGTTTAAAAGACATTGGTTGCCGAGGCTATTTCCCCAACATCCCTACAGCACCTAGTGGTAAGCTTGGGCATCATATTTCATCGAATCCCCTCACATTATGGGGCCACATGAGCAACACAAATGCAAACAAACTTGAATGGTCCCCAAGCCAATATATAACTGAAACACCACACTCCCTAGAAAGATTCGAACCCAGCTCCGTCAGGAGCACAATGTATCGGCCAGGGCGCCTGACAGCTGGGTGGACAGCGCTTCAGATTCGTAGTCCTGAGGTTCCGGGTTCGATCCCCGGTGGAGGCAGAGACAAATGGGCAAAATGTTTCTTTCACCCTGATGCCCCTGTTACCTAGCAGTAAATAGGTACCTGGGAGTTATATAGCTATTACGTGCTGCTTCCTGGAGGGGAGTGTAACAAAAAAGAGGCTTGGTCGAGACCGGGCTGCGGGGATGCTAAGCCCCGAAATTATCTCAAGATAACCAAGATAACCTCATAGCGTACCGGATTCTTTAACCACTCGACCACCGTGACTGTTCAAAAGACATTGGTAGCCGAGGCTATTTCCTCAACATCCTGACAGCACTTTGTGGTAAGCTTGGGCATAGATATTTCACTGAATCACCTCACTTTGTGGGGCCACGTGAGGAACACAATTGCGAAAAAGTTTGAATTTAACGTAAGAATTTAAATCAGGAGGGTTGCTGGAGTTGCCAGAAACCCCATTGGTCATTGTAATGTCACTGATAGGCTACTAGTTTGATTGCATTGCAACTGCTATTGCAGGGAAGGACTGCAAGGAGCGTAAAGTAACTTATAGGAGGTTACAGGAGACTTGTCTCCTAACCCACCTTGTTGTTGTTGCATTAGTGATTATAAATTAGTATGTTTTGCTTGCTTGATTGCATCCTCTGTGAACACTCAGTATGTTCAAGTTAGTTAATTTATGCAGCACAACACGATTGCAGGAAGGATCCTGTAGTCATACTCGTGAATGGTGTCAAGCTGTCGTAAAGGTGTCACACGAAGGATTTCGAGTGATGTCACTGATATTTTTCCTTGTTATAGTGGTTAGTACTTTCTGGAATAAACTGAGTATGTTGAACGCTGTCTTTCGTTACACCCCACACTTTATTGATTTACATTTGTTCTGCTATGTGACCTGAAATTATTATTGCTATTCATTTGAGACTGTTTCACTGAGATTTGGGCAGAATTCATAGCACCACTCAACTATACAAATAAGTTGTGAGAAACCGTGACCTACTCGATAGATTCGCTCCAGCGAATGTCGAAGGTCGACGGTCTAATTATAGGGATTTCATACTTGTGAGGTCTTGGCGTTGGCTTGTGCCTAGTCATTTTTTCTATCTCCAGAGTGGGGAATGAGCTGCTTACTACACTTAGCATGTTAGCTAAACAGGTCCTTCCTCAGGACATAATGCTAGAATATTATGAGTGAAAAAATCTTATAGCATGCTATATCAATCAAAGGATCTTACCACAAATTATGGGAGTGACGACGCTTGTTTTCCAATGTCAAAAATGGCGCTTGGAGTTAAGTCTTCCAAGTCACCTTCAAATTGTATATTCGACCGACACTCTCGACTTCTCTATACTCTAACCTGAGTATGGGGTCAAGACACAGGCTCCAACATCGGTTTACCTCTCAACAGATTCTTTCCTATGATAAACAGACCTCTTCTTAGGTTTACCACAGTTGACTACCAGGGTACAATCACCCCTTGACTTCAGATTGCCTTTCTGGTCCCCCCCAAGTCGAGATGACAGCCACAATCGCCCTCCTCTTGCTCACCATTCTCAATACCATGAATCATGAGGCTATATGGGGTTCTCAACACCATGAATCATGGGGCTATATGGGGTTCTCAACACCATGAATCATGGGGCTATATGGGGTTCTCAACACCATGAATCATGAGGTCATATGGGGTTCTCAACACCATGAATCATGAGGATATATGGGGTTCTCAACACCATGAATCATGGGGCTATATGGGGTTCTCAACACCATGAATCATGAGGCTATATGGGGTTCTCAACACCATGAATCATGAGACTGTATGGGGTTCTCAACACCATGAATCATGAGGCTATATGGGGTTCTCAACACCATGAATCATGAGACTGTATGGGGTTCTCAACACCATGAATCATGAGGCTATATGGGGTTCTCAACACCATGAATCATGAGGCTATATGGGGTTCTCAACACCATGAATCATTAGGCTATATGGGGATCTCAACACCATGAATCATGAGGCTATATGGGGGTTCTCAACACCATGAATCATGAGGCTATATGGGGTTCTCAACACCATGAATCATGAGGCTATATGGGGTTCTCAACACCATGAATCATGAGGCTATATGGGGGTTCTCAACACCATGAATCATGAGGCTATATGGGGTTCTCAACACCATGAATCATAAGGCTATATGGGGTTCTCATCACCATGAATCATGAGGCTATATGGGGTTCTCAACACCATGAATCATAAGGCTATATGGGGTTCTCAACACCATGAATCATGAGGCTATATGGGGTTCTCAACACCATGAATCATGAGGCTATATGGGGTTCTCAACACCATGAATCATGAGGCTATATGGGGCTCTCAACACCATGAATCATGAGGCTATATGGGGTTCTCAACACCATGAATCATTAGGCTATATGGGGCTCTCAACACCATGAATCATGAGGATATATGGGGATCTCAACACCATGAATCATGAGGTCATATGGGGTTCTCAACCCCATGAATCATGAGACTGTATGGGGTTCACAACACCATGAATCATGAGGTCATATGGGGTTCTCAACACCATGAATCATGAGGTCATATAGGGTTCTCAACACCATGAATCATGAGGTCATATGGGGTTCTCAACACCATGAATCATGAGGCTATATGGGGTTCTCAACACCATGAATCATGAGGTCATATGGGGTTCTCAAACCCCATGAATCATGAGACTGTATGGGGTTCTCAACACCATGAATCATTAGGCTATATGGGGTTCTCAACACCATGAATCATGAGGCTATATGGGGTTCTCAACACCATGAATCATGAGGCTATATGGGGTTCTCAACACCATGAATCATAAGGCTATATGGGGGTTCTCAACACCATGAATCATGAGGCTATATGGGGTTCTCAACACCATGAATCATGAGGCTATATGGGGTTCTCAACACCATGAATCATGAGGCTATATGGGGGTTCTCAACACCATGAATCATGAGGCTATATGGGGTTCTCAACACCATGAATCATAAGGCTATATGGGGTTCTCAACACCATGAATCATAAGGCTATATGGGGTTCTCACACCATGAATCATAAGGCTATATGGGGTTCTCAATCCATACAAGAAAGAACCAACATTTAAATCAATCGTTTCTTCTTAACAGGTTCCTTTCATTTGTTGCCTTTAAAAACCATTAAAAAATGTAAAAGAAAAAATGCCAAACACTAGACTTTTATCTCAACACATATTAGAACAAAGTCCGGTCATCAGAACAATTGTAACGTGTCATGTGCAGTGATCGAAATTTTAGACATAACAAGATTCACTGTTTCAGTTATGTCAGCAAACATTCACCACCTACACATTCACAACTGTAACCGTAATGGTTATATCTTAGTGTGGAATGATTATTAAATGTTTAACAAGCAAATTCAATATGGGGATGTAAAATGAACAATTCCGATAACAAATTATGAGAAAAAGTCATGGAAAAAGCCCGTGCTACTTGGACCTTTTTGTTTCAGGTAGCGAATCTTTAGCAACAACAACAACATTTTACAACAAATGTCATCAATACATTTGATATCACAAATATAATCAGTGAGAAAGGTGACTAGGAAACACTTGTAGATTTCGTTGTGCAAGCACCGTGTGAATATTTACCAACACGCTTTAACATTTTGGCTCTTCAAGGAAAGAAGAATCAGATTCCCATCTGCTATGAATCACAACAAAGACAAACAATATATATTGAAGAATACATAGTATCCTAGAGCTTCATATACTTAACATTCATATCAGTATACCAACTCAGTATACAAGGAGAGACAAGAATTTGGAGTTGCAGTTTAGGCAGGAAATCCTATTGGTAGAGACTCAAACGTGCGATCAACTTTACAAACACAGATGGTAGACATTCAAAAATGTTTAGAACACGTCCTTGCTAATGATCGACGGCATGTCATCATACATTCAGATTCCAAAACTATCATTGAAAACATGCAACAAGAGCACATAATAAATGCAGAGGATTCTGCAAAAATATGAACCTAAAAAAAGAAATGTAGACATTTACATACCACGTGACGAGTATAGCATAGATTAAGAAAATAGTTACAGCTAGAGCAGTGCAGATGAGTGAGGAATGAATAGTGATACGTGGTGTTGCCATAATAGTGAGACACAATGCTAAGACTAAGATGTAACAAACAAGAGTTCAGGATGAAGGGGGAGATACGCAGGGATAAGAGCAGAGAATCGCTGGTAGTGAAGACCATGACTTGAGAGCGAAGAAGACAGACATGGGATGAGCACGTTTAGGCAACAACCATGAATGGTAAACACAGAGACATTAGACACTGGGAGTGTACACACAGGCGGTGATGGACCAATGAGGTCGAGAGGGTGAAGACGTAAAAACTGAGACACAGGGAGAGAGGAAGCAGTAGTAAAGATAGAAAGAAGAAACACAATAATGAGACGTAAACATCAACTACATATAAAGAGGAAATGGTAAAATAAACAAGGGAATGGATATAATTTCGAGTGGTGGAACATGTGAGTACCAAATAAAATGTCGGACACATCGGGATACGCAGAGCGATATTACATGAAAAGTGAGAAATATTGTGGAAAAAAAGAAATAGAGATGAGACACAGGAAATAATGATGCTGTGGTGAAGGAGAGAATGTCTGTCTGACCCTTTGTTTGTCTGTCTGTCCAATGTTGAAGGTCAGACGCTTGCAACTGTGCTCACCTTAAAGTATAGGGGTATGGTCTGGGATACGAGGACAGGATGGTCGGGATGGCCAGGATGGTTGGTCGGGAGGAACAGGATGGTCGGGAAGGACGGGATGGTCGGGAAGGACAGGATGGTCGGGAAGGACGGGATGGTCGGGATGGCCAGGATGGTCGGGAAGGACAGGATGGTCGGGATGGCCAGGGGTGGTTGGTCGGGAGGGACAGGAGGTTGAGATGGTCGGGATGGTCGGGAGGGACAGGATGTCGGAAAGGACAGGATGGTCGGGAAGGACAGGATGGTCGGGAAGGACAGGATGGTCGGGAAGGACAGGATGGTCGGGAAGGACAGGATGGTCGGGAAGGACAGGATGCTCGGGAAGGACAGGATGGTCGGGAAGGACAGGATGGTCGGGAAGGACAGGATGGTCGGGAAGGACAGGATGGTCGGGAAGGGACAGGATGGTCGGGAAGGACAGGATGGTCGTGAAGGAAGGGATGGTCGGGAAGGACAGGATGGTCGGGAAGGAAGGATGGTCGGGAAGGACAGGATGGTCGGGAAGGAAGGGATGGTCGGGAAGGGACAGGATGGTCGGGAAGGACAGGATGGTCGGGAAGGCCAGGATGGTCGGAAGGACAGGATGGTCGGGAAGGACAGGATGGTCGGGAAGGACAGGATGGTCGGGAAGAAAGGGATGGTCGGGAATGACAGGATGGTCGGGAAGGATAGGATGGTCGGGAAGGACAGGATGGTCGGGAAGGACAGGATGGTCGGGAAGGAAGGGATGGTCGGGAAGGACAGGATGGTCGGGAAGGAAGGGATGGTCGGGAAGGACAGGATTGTCGGGAAGGACAGGATGGGCGGGAAGGCCAGGATGGTCGGGAAGGACAGGATGGTCGGGAAGGACAGGATGGTCGGGAAGGACAGGATGGTCGGGAAGGACAGGATGGTCGTGAAGGAAGGGATGGTCGGGAAGGACAGGATGGTCGGGAAGGACTGGATGGTCGTGAAGGAAGGGATGGTCGGGAAGGACAGGATGGTCGGGAAGGAAGGGATGGTCGGGAAGGACAGGATGGTCGGGAAGAAAGGGATGGTCGGGAATGACAGGATGGTCGGGAAGGATAGGATGGTCGGGAAGGACAGGATGGTCGGGAAGGACAGGATGGTCGGGAAGGACAGGATGGTCGGGAAGGACAGGATGGTCGGGAAGGAAGGGATGGTCGGAAGGACAGGATGGTCGGGAAGGAAGGGATGGGCGGGAAAGGACAGGATGGTCGGGAAGGACAGGATGGTCGGGAAGGACAGGATGGTCGGGAAGGACAGGATGGTCGGGAAGGACAGGATGGTCGGGAAGGACAGGATGGTCGGGAAGGACAGGATGGTCGGGAAGGACAGGATGGTCGGGAGGGAAGGGATGGTCGGGAAGCACAGGATGGTCGGAAAAGACGGGATGGTCGGGAAGGACGGGATGGTCGGGAAGGACAGGATGGTCGGGAAGGACAGGATGGTCGGGAAGGACAGGATGGTCGGGAAGGACAGGATGGTCGGGAAGGAAGGGATGGTCGGGAAGGACAGGATGGTCGGGAAGGACAAGATGGTCGGGAAGGACAGGATGGTCGGGAAGGGCACGATGGTCGGGAAGGACAGGATGGTCGGGAAGGACAGGATGGTCGGGAATTACAGGATGGTCGGGAAGGACAGGATGGTCGTGAATGACAGGATGGTCGGGAAGGACAGGATAGTCGGGAAGGAAGGGATGGTCGGGAAGGACAGGATGCTCGGGAAGGACAGGATGGTCGGGAAGGACAGGATGGTCGGGAAGGAAGGGATGGTCGGGAAGGACAGGATGGTCGGGAAGGACAGGATGGTCGGGAAGAGCAGGATGGTCGGGAAGGACAGGATGGTCGGGAAGGACAGGATGGTCGGGAAGGAAGGGATGGTCGGGAAGGACAGGATGGTCGGAAAAGACGGGATGGTCGGGGAGGACAGGATGGTCGGGAAGGACAGGATGGTCGGGAAGGAAGAGATGGTCGGGAAGGACAGGATGGTCGGGAAGGACCGGTTGGTCAGGAAGGACAGGATGGTCGGGAAAGACAGGATGGTCGGGAAGGACAAGATGGTCGGGAAGGACAGAATGGTCGGGAAGGACAGGATGGTCGGGAAGGAAGCGATGGTCGGGAAGGACAGGATGGTCGGAAAAGACGGGATGGTCGGGAAGGACGGGATGGTCGGGAAGGACAGGATGGTCGGGAAGGAAGAGATGGTCGGGAAGGACAGGATGGTCGGGAAGGACAGGATGGTCAGGAAGGACAGGATGGTTGGGAAGGACAGGATGGTCGGGAAGGACAAGATGGTCGGGAAGGACAGAATGGTCGGGAAGGACAGGATAGTCGGGAAGAAGCGATGGTCGGGAAGGAAGAGATGGTCGGGAAGGACAGGATGGTCGGGAAGGACAGGATGGTCGGGAAGGAAGAGATGGTCGGGAAGGACAGAATGGTCGGGAAGGACGGGATGGTCGGGAAGGACGGGATGGTCGGGAAGGACAGGATGGTCGGGAAGGAAGAGATGGTCGGGAAGGACAGGATGGTCGGGAAGGACAGGATGGTCAGGAAGGACAGGATGGTTGGGAAGGACAGGATTGTCGGGAAGGACAAGATGGTCGGGAAGGACAGGATGGTCGGGAAGGACAGGATGGTCGGGAAGGAAGCGATGGTCGGGAAGGAAGAGATGGTCGGGAAGGACAGGATGGTCGGGAAGGACAGGATGGTCGGGAAGGAAGAGATGGTCGGGAAGGACAGAATGGTCGGGAAGGACGGGATGGTCGGGAAGGACGGGATGGTCGGGAAGGAAGAGATGGTCGGGAAGGACAGGATGGTCAGGAAGGACGAGATGGTCGGGAAGGACAGGATGGTCGGGAAGGAAGGGATGGTCGGGAAGGACAGGATGGTCGGAAGGACGGGATGGTCGGGAAGGACAGGATGGTTGGTCGGGAGGGACAGGATGGTCGGGAAGGACAGGATGGTAGGTCGGGAGGGACAGGATGGTCGGGAAGGACAGGATGCTCGGGAAGGACAAGATGGTCGGGAAGGACGGGATGGTTGGGAAGGACGGGATGGTCGGGAAAGACAGGATGGTCGGTAAGGACAAGATGGTTGGAGGGAAGGACAGAATGGTCGGGAAGGACAGGATGTTCGGGAAGGAAGGGATAGTCGGGAAGGACAGGATGGTCGGGAAGGACGGGATGGTCGGGAAGGACAGGATGGTTGGTCGGGAGGGACAGGATGGTCGGGAAGGACAGGATGGTTGGTCGGGAGGGACAGGATGGTCGGGAAGGACAGGATGGTCGGGAAGGACAGGATGGTCGGGAAGGACAGGATGGTCGGGAAGGACAGGATGGTCGGGAAGGACAGGATGGTCGGGATGGACAGGATGGTCGGGAAGGACAGGATGGTGGTCGGGAAGGACAGGATGGTCGGGAAGGACGGGATGGTCGGGAAGGACAGGATGGTCGGGAAGGACAGGATGGTCGGGAAGGACAGGATGGTCGGGAAGGACAGGATGGTCGGGAAGGACAGGATGGTCGGGAAGGACAGGATGGTCGGGAAGGACAGGATGGTCGGGAAGGACAGGATGGTCGGGAAGGAAGGGATGGTCGGGAAGGACACGATGGTCGGGAAGGAAGAGATGGTCGGGAAGGACAGGATGGTCGAGAAGGACAGGATGGTCGGGAAGGAAAGGATTTTCGAAAAGACGGGATGGTCGGGAAGGACAGGATGGTCGGGAAGGCCAGATGGTCAGGAAGGACAGGATGGTCGGGAAGGACAGGATGGTCGGAAAGGACGGGATGGTCGGAAAGGACGGGATGGTCGGGAAGGACGGGATGGTCGGGAAGTACAGGATGGTCGGGAAGGAAGATATGGTCGGGAAGGACAGGATGGCCGGGAAGGGCAGGATGGTCGGGAAGGACAGGATGGTCGGGAAGGACAGGATGGTCGGGAAGGACAGGATGGTCGGGAAGGACAGGATGGTCGGGAAGGACAGGATGGTCGGGAAGGACAGGATGGTCGGGAAGGACAGGATGGTCGGGAAGGAAGGGATGGTCGGGAAGGACAGGATGGTCGGGAGGACAGGATGGTCGGGAAGGACAAGATGGTCGGGAAGGACAGGTTGGTCGGGAAGAGCAGGATGGTCGGGAAGGACAGGATGGTCGGGAAGGACAGGATGGTCGGGAAGGACAGGATGGTCGGGAAGGACAGGATGGTCGGGAATTACAGGATGGTCGGGAAGGACAGGATGGTCGGGAAGGACAGGATGGTCGGGAAGGACAGGATGGTCGGGAAGGAAGGGATGGTCGGGAAGGAAGGGATGGTCGGGAAGGACAGGATGGTCGGGAAGGACAGGATGGTCGGGAAGGAAGGGATGGTCGGGAAGGACAGGATGGTCGGGAAGGACAGGATGGTCGGGAAGGACAGGATGGTCGGGAAGGACAGGATGGTCGGGAAGGGCAGGATGGTCGGGAAGGGCAGGATGGTCGGGAAGGACAGGATGGTCGGGAAGGACAGGATGGTCGGGAAGGACAGGATGGTCGGGAAGGAAGGGATGGTCGGGAAGGACAGGATGGTCGGAAAAGACGGGATGGTCGGGAAGGACAGGATGGTCGGGAAGGACAGGATGGTCGGGAAGGACAGGATGGTCGGGAAGGAGAGGATGGTCGGGAAGGACAGGATGGTCGGGAAGGACAGGATGGTCGGGAAGGACAGGATGGTCGGGAAGGACAGGATGATCGGGAAGGACAGGATGCTCGGGAAGGACAGGATGGTCGGGAAGGACAGGATGGTCGGGAAGGAAGAGATGGTCGGGAAGGACAGAATGTCGGGAAGGACAGGATGGTCCAGGGAAGGACCAGGATGGTCGGGAAGGACAGGATGGTCGGGAAGGACGGGATGGTCGGGAAGGACAGGATGGTCGGGAAGGACAGGATGGTCGGGAAGGACAGGATGGTCGGGAAGGACAGGATGGTCGGGAAGGAAGGGATGGTCGGGAAGGACAGGATGGTCGGGAAGGAAGGGATGGTCGGGAAGGACAGGATGGTCGGGAAGGAAGGGATGGTCGGGAAGGACAGGATGGTCGGGAAGGACAGGATGGTCGGGAAGGAAGGGATGGTCGGGAAGGACAGGATGGTCGGGAAGGGCAGGATGGTCGGGAAGGACAGGATGGTCGGGAAGGACAGGATGGTCGGGAAGGACAGGATGGTCGGGAAGGACAGGATGGTCGGGAAGGACAGGATGGTCGGGAAGGACAGGATGGTCGGGAAGGACAGGATGGTCGGGAAGGAAGGGATGGTCGGGAAGGACAGGATGGTCGGGAAGGACAGGATGGTCGGGAAGGACAAGATGGTCGGGAAGGACAGGTTGGTCGGGAAGAGCAGGATGGTCGGGAAGGACAGGATGGTCGGGAAGGACAGGATGGTCGGGAAGGACAGGATGGTCGGGAAGGACAGGGATGGTCGGGAATTACAGGATGGTCGGGAAGGACAGGATGGTCGGGAAGGACAGGATGGTCGGGAAGGACAGGATGGTCGGGAAGGAAGGGATGGTCGGGAAGGAAGGGATGGTCGGGAAGGACAGGATGGTCGGGAAGGACAGGATGGTCGGGAAGGAAGGGATGGTCGGGAAGGACAGGATGGTCGGGAAGGACAGGATGGTCGGGAAGGACAGGATGGTCGGGAAGGACAGGATGGTCGGGAAGGACAGGATGGTCGGGAAGGACAGGATGGTCGGGAAGGGCAGGATGGTCGGGAAGGACAGGATGGTCGGGAAGGACAGGATGGTCGGGAAGGAAGGATGGTCGGGAAGGACAGGATGGTCGGAAAAGACGGGATGGTCGGAAGGACAGGATGGTCGGGAAGGACAGGATGGTCGGGAAGGAAGAGATGGTCGGGAAGGACAGAATGGTCGGGAAGGGACAGGATGGTCAGGGAAGGACAGGATGGGTCGGGAAGGACAGGATGGTCGGGAAGGACGGGATGGTCGGGAAGGACAGGATGGTCGGGAAGGACAGGATGGTCGGGAAGGACAGGATGGTCGGGAAGGACAGGATGGTCGGGAAGGAAGGGATGGTCGGGAAGGCAGGATGGTCGGGAAGGAAGGGATGGTCGGGAAGGACAGGATGGTCGGGAAGGAAGGGATGGTCGGGAAGGACAGGATGGTCGGGAAGGACAGGATGGTCGGGAAGGAAGGGATGGTCGGGAAGGACAGGATGGTCGGGAAGGGCAGGATGTCGGGAAGGACAGGATGGTCGGGAGGACAGGATGGTCGGGAAGGACAGGATGGTCGGGAAGGACAGGATGGTCGGGAAGGACAGGATGGTCGGAAAGGACAGGATGGTCGGGAAGGACAGGATGGTCGGGAAGGAAGGGATGGTCGGGAAGGACAGGATGGTCGGGAAGGACAGGATGGTCGGGAAGGACAAGATGGTCGGGAAGGACAGGTTGGTCGGGAAGAGCAGGATGGTCGGGAAGGACAGGATGGTCGGGAAGGACAGGATGGTCGGGAAGGACAGGATGGTCGGGAAGGACAGGATGGTCGGGAATTACAGGATGGTCGGGAAGGACAGGATGGTCGGGAAGGACAGGATGGTCGGGAAGGACAGGATGGTCGGGAAGGAAGGGATGGTCGGGAAGGAAAAGATGGTCGGGAAGGACAGGATGGTCGGGAAGGACAGGATGGTCGGGAAGGAAGGGATGGTCGGGAAGGACAGGATGGTCGGGAAGGACAGGATGGTCGGGAAGGACAGGATGGTCGGGAAGGACAGGATGGTCGGGAAGGACAGGATGGTCGGGAAGGACAGGATGGTCGGGAAGGGCAGGATGGTCGGGAAGGACAGGATGGTCGGGAAGGACAGGATGGTCGGGAAGGAAGGGATGGTCGGGAAGGACAGGATGGTCGGAAAAGACGGGATGGTCGGGAAGGACAGGATGGTCGGGAAGGACAGGATGGTCGGGAAGGACAGGATGGTCGGGAAGGAGAGGATGGTCGGGAAGGACAGGATGGTCGGGAAGGACAGGATGGTCGGGAAGGACAGGATGGTCGGGAAGGACAGGATGATCGGGAAGGACAGGATGCTTCGGGAAGGACAGGATGGTCGGGAAGGACAGGATGGTCGGGAAGGAAGAGATGGTCGGGAAGGACAGAATGGTCGGGAAGGACGGATGGTCAGGAAGGACAGGATGGTCGGGAAGGACAGGATGGTCGGGAAGGACGGGATGGTCGGGAAGGACAGGATGGTCGGGAAGGACAGGATGGTCGGGAAGGACAGGATGGTCGGGAAGGACAGGATGGTCGGGAGGAAGGGATGGTCGGGAAGGACAGGATGGTCGGAAGGAAGGGATGGTCGGGAAGGACAGGATGGTCGGAAGGAAGGGATGGTCGGGAAGGACAGGATGGTCGGGAAGGGACAGGATGGCCGGGAAGGCCAGGATGGTCGGGAAGGACAGGACGGTCGGGAAGGACAGGATGGTCGGGAAGGACAGGATGGTCGGGAAGGAAGGGATGGTCGGGAATGACAGGATGGTCGAGAAGGACAGGATGGTCGGGAAGGACAGGATGGTCGGGAAGAACAGGATGGTCGGGAAGGAAGGGATGGTCGGGAAGGACAGGATGGTCGGGAAGGAAGGGATGGTCGGGAAGGACAGGATGGTCGGGAAGGACAGGATGGTCGGGAAGGCCAGGATGGTCGGGAAGGACTGGATGGTCGGGAAGGAGAGGATGGTCGGGAAGGCCAGGATGGTCGGGAAGGACTGGATGGTCGGGAAGGAGAGGATGGTCGGGAAGGACATGATGGTCGGGAAGGACAGGACGGTCGGGAAGGACAGGATGGTCGCGAAGGACAGGATGGCGGGAAGGCCATGGATGGTCGGGAAGGTACAGGATGGTCGGGAGGAAGGGATGGTCGGGAAGGACAGATGGTCGGGAAGGACAGGATGGTCGGAAGGACAGGATGGTCGGGAAGGAAGGGATGGTCGGGAAGGACAGGATGGTCGGAAAGACGGGATTGTCGGGAAGGACGGATGGTCGGGAAGGACAGGATGGTCGGAAGGAAGAGATGGTCGGGAAGGACAGGGTGGTCGGGAAGACAGGATGGTCAGGAAGGACAGGATGGTCGGGAAGGACAGGATGGGTCGGAGGACAAGATGGTCGGGAAGGAAGCGATGGTCGGGAAGGAAGAGATGGTCGGGAAGGACAGGATGGTCGGGAAGGACAGGGATGGTCGGGAAGGACAGGATGGTCGGGAAGGAAGAGATGGTCGGGAAGGACAGGATGGTCGGGAAGGACAGGATGGTCGGGAAGGACA
>NW_027189304.1:91251-141790 GCF_040958095.1 Procambarus clarkii | reverse complement strand
TATCTTTGCACCAATACACAAACTAGGGGGCTTTATTGCTGAGTGGACGTCGCTCCCGACTCGTAATCCTAGCTCATTCGATTCCCCGGTGATGGCACAAACGGAAATCAGCAGAGTTTCTATCATTCTGATGCCCTCTGTTACTTAGCAGTATATATGTAAGTGGGCGTTAGACAGCTGTTGCGGGCTGCTTCCTGGGTGTGTGTGTGTGTGGAATTTTTTTTTATTAGTTAATAATTGATTGATTGATTGGCAGTTGAGAGGCGGGCCGAAAGAGCAGAGCTCAACCCTCGCAAGCACAACTAGGTGAACACAACTAGATAAATACTAACAAACCACGATCTCATACAATCCACTACACACACAACCCGACCTCCCCCCCAACTCCCTAAATCACTCTACCCAAGTCATTAAAAAATTAAAACAAATCAATTAATACACCAAAAATACTAACTATAAATAAAGGAACCAAATTTGAGACATACAGCGACTCCAGCGTGGTCTAGTCGGAAAAGAACGTGTTCTCATCTGGATAGATTGCGATCGAGCCTGTTGGAACGGGTGTGTAACTGCAGGGCACAAATATTTGTGTGTCCCCTCCTGTAGCTGCCTCTGTTTCGACAGGTTTCCTGGATAGCTGGAATTGACCTGGCCCTTGGAAAGTGAGGAAGGGGTGAAATCCGTTGGGCCCACGGATGGATACCTTGGATCCATGGACTTAGGGCAGGTCTAATCACCTGGGATTCGAACCCACGGTGGGAATAAGGAGGAGATATGGGGAGGGGGAGGGGAAGGATGTTCCTGGAACCAAACCTCACATAAACCCGGACACTCACACACACACCCTCACCCGAACACTCACAGGGGCACTCACACTCACACACACCCATAGACTGTGATAAGGGAGACCATCTGAAGTGACACAGATGGCCTCGTGGACCCACAGGCATAACCGGACACACACGCAACCGGACTCTCCCACACTCACACGGACACTCACAGGCATAAACACACACACAGACGCACATCCATAGACACAAACTGTGATAAGGGAGACCATCTGAAGGGACACAGATGGCCTCCTGGACCCACAGGTATATATCAATATTTAAATATACATATATATTTATAAATATAACATTTTTAAAAAATAAATAAAATAAAAAATATTATATATATATATATATATATATATATATATATATATATATATATATATATATATATATATATATATATATATATATATATATAAAATACTAACTATATATGTCGTACCTAGTAGCCAGAACGCACTTCTCAGCCTACTATGCAAGGCCCGTTTTGCCTAATAAGCCAAGTTTTCCTGAATTAATATATTTTCTCTAATTTTTTTCTTATGAAATGATAAAACTGTTCATTTCATTATGAGTTAAGTTCTTTTCATTTGAGTTAAAACTAATGTAGATATATAACCGAACCTAACCAACCCTAAAATGGTTAACATAAATTGATTGGAATATGTATGTGGACGCTCAGTTAGTGTTACTGTAATTTATATGGTTAACGTTTGAATGACATAGTTTCCCCTCATTGTCACATTTTGTGTTACTATTTCGCTGTCATTCTCACTCTCTCTGAATCCCGTGGACTAATTGTGCTCACGAGTGTTTGTTTAAGGTACGGTAACCATAGGCTTTTCACACAATAATTTGCAACTATTTGCGAAGAAACATTTCTAAAGATTATCTAAGTTTCTAATAAATATTCTTTTTCCTAACATACAAGTCAATCACACAGTACCTAACTTCAGTCAGAAACACTTTTCTTACTATATCTCGCAACGTCTTTTGCTTATATATCCTATCTTAAAAAATAACAATTTTAATTCATAACTGGCAACCCCCCTCCCCTCCAGAGCTTTCAAGGCCACCAAACGTCATTCCTTTCCCTTAACCTCTCCCAAATTATCTTTTGCACCAATACACAAACTAGGGGGCTTTATTGCTGAGTGGACGTCGCTCCCGACTCGTAATCCTAGCTCATTCGATTCCCCGGTGATGGCACAAACGGAAATCAGCAGAGTTTCTATCATTCTGATGCCCTCTGTTACTTAGCAGTATATATGTAAGTGGGCGTTAGACAGCTGTTGCGGGCTGCTTCCTGGGTGTGTGTGTGTGTGGAATTTTTTTGTTATTAGTTAATAATTGATTGATTGATTGGCAGTTGAGAGGCGGGCCGAAAGAGCAGAGATCAACCCTCGCAAGCACAACTAGGTGAACACAACTAGATAAATACTAACAAACCACGATCTCATACAATCCACTACACACACAACCCGACCTCCCCCCCAACTCCCTAAATCACTCTACCCAAGTCATTAAAAAATTAAAACAAATCAATTAATACACCAAAAATACTAACTATAAATAAAGGAACCAAATTTGAGACATACAGCGACTCCAGCGTGGTCTAGTCGGAAAAGAACGTGTTCTCATCTGGATAGATTGCGATCGAGCCTGTTGGAACGGGTGTGTAACTGCAGGGCACAAATATTTGTGTGTCCCCTCCTGTAGCTGCCTCTGTTTCGACAGGTTTCCTGGATAGCTGGAATTGACCTGGCCCTTGGAAAGTGAGGAAGGGGTGAAATCCGTTGGGCCCACGGATGGATACCTTGGATCCATGGACTTAGGGCAGGTCTAATCACCTGGGATTCGAACCCACGGTGGGAATAAGGGAGGAGATATGGGGAGGGGGAGGGGAAGGATGTTTCCTGGAACCAAACCTCACATAAACCCGGACACTCACACACACACCCTCACCCGAACACTCACAGGGGCACTCACACTCACACACACACCCTCACCCGAACACTCACAGGGGCACTCACACTCACACACACCCATAGACTGTGATAAGGGAGACCATCTGAAGGGACACAGATGGCCTCGTGGACCCACAGGCATAACCGGACACACACGCAACCGGACTCTCACACACTCACACGGACACTCACAGGCATAAACACACACACAGACGCACATCCATAGACACAAACTGTGATAAGGGAGACCATCTGAAGGGACACAGATGGCCTCCTGGACCCACAGGTATATATCAATATTTAAATATACATATATATTTATAAATATAACATTTTTAAAAAATAAATAAAATAAAAAATATTATATATATATATATATATATATATATATATATATATATATATATATATATATATATATATATATATATATATATATATATATATATATATATATATATATATATATATATATATATATAAAATACTAACTATATATGTCGTACCTAGTAGCCAGAACGCACTTCTCAGCCTACTATGCAAGGCCCGTTTTGCCTAATAAGCCAAGTTTTCCTGAATTAATATATTTTCTCTAATTTTTTTCTTATGAAATGATAAAACTGTTCATTTCATTATGAGTTAAGTTCTTTTCATTTGAGTTAAAACTAATGTAGATATATAACCGAACCTAACCAACCCTAAAATGGTTAACATAAATTGATTGGAATATGTATGTGGACGCTCAGTTAGTGTTACTGTAATTTATATGGTTAACGTTTGAATGACATAGTTTCCCCTCATTGTCACATTTTGTGTTACTATTTCGCTGTTCATTCTCACTCTCTCTGAATCCCGTGGACTAATTGTGCTCACGAGTGTTTGTTTAAGGTACGGTAACCATAGGCTTTTCACACAATAATTTGCAACTATTTGCGAAGAAACATTTCTAAAGATTATCTAAGTTTCTAATAAATATTCTTTTTCCTAACATACAAGTCAATCACACAGTACCTAACTTCAGTCAGAAACACTTTTCTTACTATATCTCGCAACGTCTTTTGCTTATATATCCTATCTTAAAAAATAACAATTTTAATTCATAACTGGCAACCCCCCTCCCCTCCAGAGCTTTCAAGGCCACCAAACGTCATTCCTTTCCCTTAACCTCTCCCAAATTATCTTTTGCACCAATACACAAACTAGGGGGCTTTATTGCTGAGTGGACGTCGCTCCCGACTCGTAATCCTAGCTCATTCGATTCCCCGGTGATGGCACAAACGGAAATCAGCAGAGTTTCTATCATTCTGATGCCCTCTGTTACTTAGCAGTATATATGTAAGTGGGCGTTAGACAGCTGTTGCGGGCTGCTTCCTGGGTGTGTGTGTGTGTGGAATTTTTTTTTATTAGTTAATAATTGATTGATTGATTGGCAGTTGAGAGGCGGGCCGAAAGAGCAGAGATCAACCCTCGCAAGCACAACTAGGTGAACACAACTAGATAAATACTAACAAACCACGATCTCATACAATCCACTACACACACAACCCGACCTCCCCCCCAACTCCCTAAATCACTCTACCCAAGTCATTAAAAAATTAAAACAAATCAATTAATACACCAAAAATACTAACTATAAATAAAGGAACCAAATTTGAGACATACAGCGACTCCAGCGTGGTCTAGTCGGAAAAGAACGTGTTCTCATCTGGATAGATTGCGATCGAGCCTGTTGGAACGGGTGTGTAACTGCAGGGCACAAATATTTGTGTGTCCCCTCCTGTAGCTGCCTCTGTTTCGACAGGTTTCCTGGATAGCTGGAATTGACCTGGCCCTTGGAAAGTGAGGAAGGGGTGAAATCCGTTGGGCCCACGGATGGATACCTTGGATCCATGGACTTAGGGCAGGTCTAATCACCTGGGATTCGAACCCACGGTGGGAATAAGGGAGGAGATATGGGGAGGGGGAGGGGAAGGATGTTTCCTGGAACCAAACCTCACATAAACCCGGACACTCACACACACACCCTCACCCGAACACTCACAGGGGCACTCACACTCACACACACCCATAGACTGTGATAAGGGAGACCATCTGAAGGGACACAGATGGCCTCGTGGGCCCACAGGCATAACCGGACACACACGCAACCGGACTCTCACACACTCACACGGACACTCACAGGCATAAACACACACACAGACGCACATCCATAGACACAAACTGTGATAAGGGAGACCATCTGAAGGGACACAGATGGCCTCCTGGACCCACAGGTATATATCAATATTTAAATATACATATATATTTATAAATATAACATTTTTAAAAAATAAATAAATAAAAAATATTATATATATATATATATATATATATATATATATATATATATATATATATATATATATATATATATATATATATATATATATATATATATATATATAAAATACTAACTATATATGTCGTACCTAGTAGCCAGAACGCACTTCTCAGCCTACTATGCAAGGCCCGTTTTGCCTAATAAGCCAAGTTTTCCTGAATTAATATATTTTCTCTAATTTTTTTCTTATGAAATGATAAAACTGTTCATTTCATTATGAGTTAAGTTCTTTTCATTTGAGTTAAAACTAATGTAGATATATAACCGAACCTAACCAACCCTAAAATGGTTAACATAAATTGATTGGAATATGTATGTGGACGCTCAGTTAGTGTTACTGTAATTTATATGGTTAACGTTTGAATGACATAGTTTCCCCTCATTGTCACATTTTGTGTTACTATTTCGCTGTTCATTCTCACTCTCTCTGAATCCCGTGGACTAATTGTGCTCACGAGTGTTTGTTTAAGGTACGGTAACCATAGGCTTTTCACACAATAATTTGCAACTATTTGCGAAGAAACATTTCTAAAGATTATCTAAGTTTCTAATAAATATTCTTTTTCCTAACATACAAGTCAATCACACAGTACCTAACTTCAGTCAGAAACACTTTTCTTACTATATCTCGCAACGTCTTTTGCTTATATATCCTATCTTAAAAAATAACAATTTTAATTCATAACTTGCAACCCCCCTCCCCTCCAGAGCTTTCAAGGCCACCAAACGTCATTCCTTTCCCTTAACCTCTCCCAAATTATCTTTTGCACCAATACACAAACTAGGGGGCTTTATTGCTGAGTGGACGTCGCTCCCGACTCGTAATCCTAGCTCATTCGATTCCCCGGTGATGGCACAAACGGAAATCAGCAGAGTTTCTATCATTCTGATGCCCTCTGTTACTTAGCAGTATATATGTAAGTGGGCGTTAGACAGCTGTTGCGGGCTGCTTCCTGGGTGTGTGTGTGTGTGGAATTTTTTTTTATTAGTTAATAATTGATTGATTGATTGGCAGTTGAGAGGCGGGCCGAAAGAGCAGAGCTCAACCCTCGCAAGCACAACTAGGTGAACACAACTAGATAAATACTAACAAACCACGATCTCATACAATCCACTACACACACAACCCGACCTCCCCCCCAACTCCCTAAATCACTCTACCCAAGTCATTAAAAAATTAAAACAAATCAATTAATACACCAAAAATACTAACTATAAATAAAGGAACCAAATTTGAGACATACAGCGACTCCAGCGTGGTCTAGTCGGAAAAGAACGTGTTCTCATCTGGATAGATTGCGATCGAGCCTGTTGGAACGGGTGTGTAACTGCAGGGCACAAATATTTGTGTGTCCCCTCCTGTAGCTGCCTCTGTTTCGACAGGTTTCCTGGATAGCTGGAATTGACCTGGCCCTTGGAAAGTGAGGAAGGGGTGAAATCCGTTGGGCCCACGGATGGATACCTTGGATCCATGGACTTAGGGCAGGTCTAATCACCTGGGATTCGAACCCACGGTGGGAATAAGGGAGGAGATATGGGGAGGGGGAGGGGAAGGATGTTTCCTGGAACCAAACCTCACATAAACCCGGACACTCACACACACACCCTCACCCGAACACTCACAGGGGCACTCACACTCACACACACCCATAGACTGTGATAAGGGAGACCATCTGAAGGGACACAGATGGCCTCGTGGACCCACAGGCATAACCGGACACACACGCAACCGGACTCTCACACACTCACACGGACACTCACAGGCATAAACACACACACAGACGCACATCCATAGACACAAACTGTGATAAGGGAGACCATCTGAAGGGACACAGATGGCCTCCTGGACCCACAGGTATATATCAATATTTAAATATACATATATATTTATAAATATAACATTTTTAAAAAATAAATAAAATAAAAAATATTATATATATATATATATATATATATATATATATATATATATATATATATATATATATATATATATATATATATATATATATATATATAAAATACTAACTATATATGTCGTACCTAGTAGCCAGAACGCACTTCTCAGCCTACTATGCAAGGCCCGTTTTGCCTAATAAGCCAAGTTTTCCTGAATTAATATATTTTCTCTAATTTTTTTCTTATGAAATGATAAAACTGTTCATTTCATTATGAGTTAAGTTCTTTTCATTTGAGTTAAAACTAATGTAGATATATAACCGAACCTAACCAACCCTAAAATGGTTAACATAAATTGATTGGAATATGTATGTGGACGCTCAGTTAGTGTTACTGTAATTTATATGGTTAACGTTTGAATGACATAGTTTCCCCTCATTGTCACATTTTGTGTTACTATTTCGCTGTTCATTCTCACTCTCTCTGAATCCCGTGGACTAATTGTGCTCACGAGTGTTTGTTTAAGGTACGGTAACCATAGGCTTTTCACACAATAATTTGCAACTATTTGCGAAGAAACATTTCTAAAGATTATCTAAGTTTCTAATAAATATTCTTTTTCCTAACATACAAGTCAATCACACAGTACCTAACTTCAGTCAGAAACACTTTTCTTACTATATCTCGCAACGTCTTTTGCTTATATATCCTATCTTAAAAAATAACAATTTTAATTCATAACTGGCAACCCCCCTCCCCTCCAGAGCTTTCAAGGCCACCAAACGTCATTCCTTTCCCTTAACCTCTCCCAAATTATCTTTTGCACCAATACACAAACTAGGGGGCTTTATTGCTGAGTGGACGTCGCTCCCGACTCGTAATCCTAGCTCATTCGATTCCCCGGTGATGGCACAAACGGAAATCAGCAGAGTTTCTATCATTCTGATGCCCTCTGTTACTTAGCAGTATATATGTAAGTGGGCGTTAGACAGCTGTTGCGGGCTGCTTCCTGGGTGTGTGTGTGTGTGGAATTTTTTTTTATTAGTTAATAATTGATTGATTGATTGGCAGTTGAGAGGCGGGCCGAAAGAGCAGAGATCAACCCTCGCAAGCACAACTAGGTGAACACAACTAGATAAATACTAACAAACCACGATCTCATACAATCCACTACACACACAACCCGACCTCCCCCCCAACTCCCTAAATCACTCTACCCAAGTCATTAAAAAATTAAAACAAATCAATTAATACACCAAAAATACTAACTATAAATAAAGGAACCAAATTTGAGACATACAGCGACTCCAGCGTGGTCTAGTCGGAAAAGAACGTGTTCTCATCTGGATAGATTGCGATCGAGCCTGTTGGAACGGGTGT
Source organism: Procambarus clarkii (assembly GCF_040958095.1). Lineage (NCBI taxonomy): Eukaryota > Metazoa > Arthropoda > Malacostraca > Decapoda > Cambaridae > Procambarus > Procambarus clarkii. Next base: position 133,328 of record NW_027189304.1, on the reverse strand, counting down.
GTAACTGCAGGGCACAAATATTTGTGTGTCCCCTCCTGTAGCTGCCTCTGTTTCGACAGGTTTCCTGGATAGCTGGAATTGACCTGGCCCTTGGAAAGTGAGGAAGGGGTGAAATCCGTTGGGCCCACGGATGGATACCTTGGATCCATGGACTTAGGGCAGGTCTAATCACCTGGGATTCGAACCCACGGTGGGAATAAGGGAGGAGATATGGGGAGGGGGAGGGGAAGGATGTTTCCTGGAACCAAACCTCACATAAACCCGGACACTCACACACACACCCTCACCCGAACACTCACAGGGGCACTCACACTCACACACACCCATAGACTGTGATAAGGGAGACCATCTGAAGGGACACAGATGGCCTCGTGGACCCACAGGCATAACCGGACACACACGCAACCGGACTCTCACACACTCACACGGACACTCACAGGCATAAACACACACACAGACGCACATCCATAGACACAAACTGTGATAAGGGAGACCATCTGAAGGGACACAGATGGCCTCCTGGACCCACAGGTATATATCAATATTTAAATATACATATATATTTATAAATATAACATTTTTAAAAAATAAATAAAATAAAAAATATTATATATATATATATATATATATATATATATATATATATATATATATATATATATAAAATACTAACTATATATGTCGTACCAAGTAGCCAGAACGCACTTCTCAGCCTACTATGCAAGGCCCGTTTTGCCTAATAAGCCAAGTTTTCCTGAATTAATATATTTTCTCTAATTTTTTTCTTATGAAATGATAAAACTGTTCATTTCATTATGAGTTAAGTTCTTTTCATTTGAGTTAAAACTAATGTAGATATATAACCGAACCTAACCAACCCTAAAATGGTTAACATAAATTGATTGGAATATGTATGTGGACGCTCAGTTAGTGTTACTGTAATTTATATGGTTAACGTTTGAATGACATAGTTTCCCCTCATTGTCACATTTTGTGTTACTATTTCGCTGTTCATTCTCACTCTCTCTGAATCCCGTGGACTAATTGTGCTCACGAGTGTTTGTTTAAGGTACGGTAACCATAGGCTTTTCACACAATAATTTGCAACTATTTGCGAAGAAACATTTCTAAAGATTATCTAAGTTTCTAATAAATATTCTTTTTCCTAACATACAAGTCAATCACACAGTACCTAACTTCAGTCAGAAACACTTTTCTTACTATATCTCGCAACGTCTTTTGCTTATATATCCTATCTTAAAAAATAACAATTTTAATTCATAACTGGCAACCCCCCTCCCCTCCAGAGCTTTCAAGGCCACCAAACGTCATTCCTTTCCCTTAACCTCTCCCAAATTATCTTTTGCACCAATACACAAACTAGGGGGCTTTATTGCTGAGTGGACGTCGCTCCCGACTCGTAATCCTAGCTCATTCGATTCCCCGGTGATGGCACAAACGGAAATCAGCAGAGTTTCTATCATTCTGATGCCCTCTGTTACTTAGCAGTATATATGTAAGTGGGCGTTAGACAGCTGTTGCGGGCTGCTTCCTGGGTGTGTGTGTGTGTGGAATTTTTTTTATTAGTTAATAATTGATTGATTGATTGGCAGTTGAGAGGCGGGCCGAAAGAGCAGAGATCAACCCTCGCAAGCACAACTAGGTGAACACAACTAGATAAATACTAACAAACCACGATCTCATACAATCCACTACACACACAACCCGACCTCCCCCCCAACTCCCTAAATCACTCTACCCAAGTCATTAAAAAATTAAAACAAATCAATTAATACACCAAAAATACTAACTATAAATAAAGGAACCAAATTTGAGACATACAGCGACTCCAGCGTGGTCTAGTCGGAAAAGAACGTGTTCTCATCTGGATAGATTGCGATCGAGCCTGTTGGAACGGGTGTGTAACTGCAGGGCACAAATATTTGTGTGTCCCCTCCTGTAGCTGCCTCTGTTTCGACAGGTTTCCTGGATAGCTGGAATTGACCTGGCCCTTGGAAAGTGAGGAAGGGGTGAAATCCGTTGGGCCCACGGATGGATACCTTGGATCCATGGACTTAGGGCAGGTCTAATCACCTGGGATTCGAACCCACGGTGGGAATAAGGGAGGAGATATGGGGAGGGGGAGGGGAAGGATGTTTCCTGGAACCAAACCTCACATAAACCCGGACACTCACACACACACCCTCACCCGAACACTCACAGGGGCACTCACACTCACACACACCCATAGACTGTGATAAGGGAGACCATCTGAAGGGACACAGATGGCCTCGTGGACCCACAGGCATAACCGGACACACACGCAACCGGACTCTCACACACTCACACGGACACTCACAGGCATAAACACACACACAGACGCACATCCATAGACACAAACTGTGATAAGGGAGACCATCTGAAGGGACACAGATGGCCTCCTGGACCCACAGGTATATATCAATATTTAAATATACATATATATTTATAAATATAACATTTTTAAAAAATAAATAAAATAAAAAATATTATATATATATATATATATATATATATATATATATATATATATATATATATATATATATATATATATATATATATATATATATATATATATATATATATATATATAAAATACTAACTATATATGTCGTACCTAGTAGCCAGAACGCACTTCTCAGCCTACTATGCAAGGCCCGTTTTGCCTAATAAGCCAAGTTTTCCTGAATTAATATATTTTCTCTAATTTTTTTCTTATGAAATGATAAAACTGTTCATTTCATTATGAGTTAAGTTCTTTTCATTTGAGTTAAAACTAATGTAGATATATAACCGAACCTAACCAACCCTAAAATGGTTAACATAAATTGATTGGAATATGTATGTGGACGCTCAGTTAGTGTTACTGTAATTTATATGGTTAACGTTTGAATGACATAGTTTCCCCTCATTGTCACATTTTGTGTTACTATTTCGCTGTTCATTCTCACTCTCTCTGAATCCCGTGGACTAATTGTGCTCACGAGTGTTTGTTTAAGGTACGGTAACCATAGGCTTTTCACACAATAATTTGCAACTATTTGCGAAGAAACATTTCTAAAGATTATCTAAGTTTCTAATAAATATTCTTTTTCCTAACATACAAGTCAATCACACAGTACCTAACTTCAGTCAGAAACACTTTTCTTACTATATCTCGCAACGTCTTTTGCTTATATATCCTATCTTAAAAAATAACAATTTTAATTCATAACTGGCAACCCCCCTCCCCTCCAGAGCTTTCAAGGCCACCAAACGTCATTCCTTTCCCTTAACCTCTCCCAAATTATCTTTTGCACCAATACACAAACTAGGGGGCTTTATTGCTGAGTGGACGTCGCTCCCGACTCGTAATCCTAGCTCATTCGATTCCCCGGTGATGGCACAAACGGAAATCAGCAGAGTTTCTATCATTCTGATGCCCTCTGTTACTTAGCAGTATATATGTAAGTGGGCGTTAGACAGCTGTTGCGGGCTGCTTCCTGGGTGTGTGTGTGTGTGGAATTTTTTTTTATTAGTTAATAATTGATTGATTGATTGGCAGTTGAGAGGCGGGCCGAAAGAGCAGAGATCAACCCTCGCAAGCACAACTAGGTGAACACAACTAGATAAATACTAACAAACCACGATCTCATACAATCCACTACACACACAACCCGACCTCCCCCCCAACTCCCTAAATCACTCTACCCAAGTCATTAAAAAATTAAAACAAATCAATTAATACACCAAAAATACTAACTATAAATAAAGGAACCAAATTTGAGACATACAGCGACTCCAGCGTGGTCTAGTCGGAAAAGAACGTGTTCTCATCTGGATAGATTGCGATCGAGCCTGTTGGAACGGGTGTGTAACTGCAGGGCACAAATATTTGTGTGTCCCCTCCTGTAGCTGCCTCTGTTTCGACAGGTTTCCTGGATAGCTGGAATTGACCTGGCCCTTGGAAAGTGAGGAAGGGGTGAAATCCGTTGGGCCCACGGATGGATACCTTGGATCCATGGACTTAGGGCAGGTCTAATCACCTGGGATTCGAACCCACGGTGGGAATAAGGGAGGAGATATGGGGAGGGGGAGGGGAAGGATGTTTCCTGGAACCAAACCTCACATAAACCCGGACACTCACACACACACCCTCACCCGAACACTCACAGGGGCACTCACACTCACACACACATAGACTGTGATAAGGGAGACCATCTGAAGGGACACAGATGGCCTCGTGGGCCCACAGGCATAACCGGACACACACGCAACCGGACTCTCACACACTCACACGGACACTCACAGGCATAAACACACACACAGACGCACATCCATAGACACAAACTGTGATAAGGGAGACCATCTGAAGGGACACAGATGGCCTCCTGGACCCACAGGTATATATCAATATTTAAATATACATATATATTTATAAATATAACATTTTTAAAAAATAAATAAAATAAAAAATATTATATATATATATATATATATATATATATATATATATATATATATATATATATATATATATATATAAAATACTAACTATATATGTCGTACCTAGTAGCCAGAACGCACTTCTCAGCCTACTATGCAAGGCCCGTTTTGCCTAATAAGCCAAGTTTTCCTGAATTAATATATTTTCTCTAATTTTTTTCTTATGAAATGATAAAACTGTTCATTTCATTATGAGTTAAGTTCTTTTCATTTGAGTTAAAACTAATGTAGATATATAACCGAACCTAACCAACCCTAAAATGGTTAACATAAATTGATTGGAATATGTATGTGGACGCTCAGTTAGTGTTACTGTAATTTATATGGTTAACGTTTGAATGACATAGTTTCCCCTCATTGTCACATTTTGTGTTACTATTTCGCTGTTCATTCTCACTCTCTCTGAATCCCGTGGACTAATTGTGCTCACGAGTGTTTGTTTAAGGTACGGTAACCATAGGCTTTTCACACAATAATTTGCAACTATTTGCGAAGAAACATTTCTAAAGATTATCTAAGTTTCTAATAAATATTCTTTTTCCTAACATACAAGTCAATCACACAGTACCTAACTTCAGTCAGAAACACTTTTCTTACTATATCTCGCAACGTCTTTTGCTTATATATCCTATCTTAAAAAATAACAATTTTAATTCATAACTGGCAACCCCCCTCCCCTCCAGAGCTTTCAAGGCCACCAAACGTCATTCCTTTCCCTTAACCTCTCCCAAATTATCTTTTGCACCAATACACAAACTAGGGGGCTTTATTGCTGAGTGGACGTCGCTCCCGACTCGTAATCCTAGCTCATTCGATTCCCCGGTGATGGCACAAACGGAAATCAGCAGAGTTTCTATCATTCTGATGCCCTCTGTTACTTAGCAGTATATATGTAAGTGGGCGTTAGACAGCTGTTGCGGGCTGCTTCCTGGGTGTGTGTGTGTGTGGAATTTTTTTTTATTAGTTAATAATTGATTGATTGATTGGCAGTTGAGAGGCGGGCCGAAAGAGCAGAGATCAACCCTCGCAAGCACAACTAGGTGAACACAACTAGATAAATACTAACAAACCACGATCTCATACAATCCACTACACACACAACCCGACCTCCCCCCCAACTCCCTAAATCACTCTACCCAAGTCATTATAAAATTAAAACAAATCAATTAATACACCAAAAATACTAACTATAAATAAAGGAACCAAATTTGAGACATACAGCGACTCCAGCGTGGTCTAGTCGGAAAAGAACGTGTTCTCATCTGGATAGATTGCGATCGAGCCTGTTGGAACGGGTGTGTAACTGCAGGGCACAAATATTTGTGTGTCCCCTCCTGTAGCTGCCTCTGTTTCGACAGGTTTCCTGGATAGCTGGAATTGACCTGGCCCTTGGAAAGTGAGGAAGGGGTGAAATCCGTTGGGCCCACGGATGGATACCTTGGATCCATGGACTTAGGGCAGGTCTAATCACCTGGGATTCGAACCCACGGTGGGAATAAGGGAGGAGATATGGGGAGGGGGAGGGGAAGGATGTTTCCTGGAACCAAACCTCACATAAACCCGGACACTCACACACACACCCTCACCCGAACACTCACAGGGGCACTCACACTCACACACACCCATAGACTGTGATAAGGGAGACCATCTGAAGGGACACAGATGGCCTCGTGGACCCACAGGCATAACCGGACACACACGCAACCGGACTCTCACACACTCACACGGACACTCACAGGCATAAACACACACACAGACGCACATCCATAGACACAAACTGTGATAAGGGAGACCATCTGAAGGGACACAGATGGCCTCCTGGACCCACAGGTATATATCAATATTTAAATATACATATATATTTATAAATATAACATTTTTAAAAAATAAATAAAATAAAAAATATTATATATATATATATATATATATATATATATATATATATATATATATATATATATACATATATATATATATATATATATAAAATACTAACTATATATGTCGTACCTAGTAGCCAGAACGCACTTCTCAGCCTACTATGCAAGGCCCGTTTTGCCTAATAAGCCAAGTTTTCCTGAATTAATATATTTTCTCTAATTTTTTTCTTATGAAATGATAAAACTGTTCATTTCATTATGAGTTAAGTTCTTTTCATTTGAGTTAAAACTAATGTAGATATATAACCGAACCTAACCAACCCTAAAATGGTTAACATAAATTGATTGGAATATGTATGTGGACGCTCAGTTAGTGTTACTGTAATTTATATGGTTAACGTTTGAATGACATAGTTTCCCCTCATTGTCACATTTTGTGTTACTATTTCGCTGTTCATTCTCACTCTCTCTGAATCCCGTGGACTAATTGTGCTCACGAGTGTTTGTTTAAGGTACGGTAACCATAGGCTTTTCACACAATAATTTGCAACTATTTGCGAAGAAACATTTCTAAAGATTATCTAAGTTTCTAATAAATATTCTTTTTCCTAACATACAAGTCAATCACACAGTACCTAACTTCAGTCAGAAACACTTTTCTTACTATATCTCGCAACGTCTTTTGCTTATATATCCTATCTTAAAAAATAACAATTTTAATTCATAACTGGCAACCCCCCTCCCCTCCAGAGCTTTCAAGGCCACCAAACGTCATTCCTTTCCCTTAACCTCTCCCAAATTATCTTTTGCACCAATACACAAACTAGGGGGCTTTATTGCTGAGTGGACGTCGCTCCCGACTCGTAATCCTAGCTCATTCGATTCCCCGGTGATGGCACAAACGGAAATCAGCAGAGTTTCTATCATTCTGATGCCCTCTGTTACTTAGCAGTATATATGTAAGTGGGCGTTAGACAGCTGTTGCGGGCTGCTTCCTGGGTGTGTGTGTGTGTGGAATTTTTTTTTATTAGTTAATAATTGATTGATTGATTGGCAGTTGAGAGGCGGGCCGAAAGAGCAGAGATCAACCCTCGCAAGCACAACTAGGTGAACACAACTAGATAAATACTAACAAACCACGATCTCATACAATCCACTACACACACAACCCGACCTCCCCCCCAACTCCCTAAATCACTCTACCCAAGTCATTAAAAAATTAAAACAAATCAATTAATACACCAAAAATACTAACTATAAATAAAGGAACCAAATTTGAGACATACAGCGACTCCAGCGTGGTCTAGTCGGAAAAGAACGTGTTCTCATCTGGATAGATTGCGATCGAGCCTGTTGGAACGGGTGTGTAACTGCAGGGCACAAATATTTGTGTGTCCCCTCCTGTAGCTGCCTCTGTTTCGAGAGGTTTCCTGGATAGCTGGAATTGACCTGGCCCTTGGAAAGTGAGGAAGGGGTGAAATCCGTTGGGCCCACGGATGGATACCTTGGATCCATGGACTTAGGGCAGGTCTAATCACCTGGGATTCGAACCCACGGTGGGAATAAGGGAGGAGATATGGGGAGGGGGAGGGGAAGGATGTTTCCTGGAACCAAACCTCACATAAACCCGGACACTCACACACACACCCTCACCCGAACACTCACAGGGGCACTCACACTCACACACACCCATAGACTGTGATAAGGGAGACCATCTGAAGGGACACAGATGGCCTCGTGGACCCACAGGCATAACCGGACACACACGCAACCGGACTCTCACACACTCACACGGACACTCACAGGCATAAACACACACACAGACGCACATCCATAGACACAAACTGTGATAAGGGAGACCATCTGAAGGGACACAGATGGCCTCCTGGACCCACAGGTATATATCAATATTTAAATATACATATATATTTATAAATATAACATTTTTAAAAAATAAATAAAATAAAAAATATTATATATATATATATATATATATATATATATATATATATATATATATATATATATATATATATATATATATATATATATATATATAAAATACTAACTATATATGTCGTACCTAGTAGCCAGAACGCACTTCTCAGCCTACTATGCAAGGCCCGTTTTGCCTAATAAGCCAAGTTTTCCTGAATTAATATATTTTCTCTAATTTTTTTCTTATGAAATGATAAAACTGTTCATTTCATTATGAGTTAAGTTCTTTTCATTTGAGTTAAAACTAATGTAGATATATAACCGAACCTAACCAACCCTAAAATGGTTAACATAAATTGATTGGAATATGTATGTGGACGCTCAGTTAGTGTTACTGTAATTTATATGGTTAACGTTTGAATGACATAGTTTCCCCTCATTGTCACATTTTGTGTTACTATTTCGCTGTTCATTCTCACTCTCTCTGAATCCCGTGGACTAATTGTGCTCACGAGTGTTTGTTTAAGGTACGGTAACCATAGGCTTTTCACACAATAATTTGCAACTATTTGCGAAGAAACATTTCTAAAGATTATCTAAGTTTCTAATAAATATTCTTTTTCCTAACATACAAGTCAATCACACAGTACCTAACTTCAGTCAGAAACACTTTTCTTACTATATCTCGCAACGTCTTTTGCTTATATATCCTATCTTAAAAAATAACAATTTTAATTCATAACTGGCAACCCCCCTCCCCTCCAGAGCTTTCAAGGCCACCAAACGTCATTCCTTTCCCTTAACCTCTCCCAAATTATCTTTTGCACCAATACACAAACTAGGGGGCTTTATTGCTGAGTGGACGTCGCTCCCGACTCGTAATCCTAGCTCATTCGATTCCCCGGTGATGGCACAAACGGAAATCAGCAGAGTTTCTATCATTCTGATGCCCTCTGTTACTTAGCAGTATATATGTAAGTGGGCGTTAGACAGCTGTTGCGGGCTGCTTCCTGGGTGTGTGTGTGTGTGGAATTTTTTTTTATTAGTTAATAATTGATTGATTGATTGGCAGTTGAGAGGCGGGCCGAAAGAGCAGAGATCAACCCTCGCAAGCACAACTAGGTGAACACAACTAGATAAATACTAACAAACCACGATCTCATACAATCCACTACACACACAACCCGACCTCCCCCCCAACTCCCTAAATCACTCTACCCAAGTCATTAAAAAATTAAAACAAATCAATTAATACACCAAAAATACTAACAATAAATAAAGGAACCAAATTTGAGACATACAGCGACTCCAGCGTGGTCTAGTCGGAAAAGAACGTGTTCTCATCTGGATAGATTGCGATCGAGCCTGTTGGAACGGGTGTGTAACTGCAGGGCACAAATATTTGTGTGTCCCCTCCTGTAGCTGCCTCTGTTTCGACAGGTTTCCTGGATAGCTGGAATTGACCTGGCCCTTGGAAAGTGAGGAAGGGGTGAAATCCGTTGGGCCCACGGATGGATACCTTGGATCCATGGACTTAGGGCAGGTCTAATCACCTGGGATTCGAACCCACGGTGGGAATAAGGGAGGAGATATGGGGAGGGGGAGGGGAAGGATGTTTCTTGGAACCAAACCTCACATAAACCCGGACACTCACACACACACCCTCACCCGAACACTCACAGGGGCACTCACACTCACACACACACATAGACTGTGATAAGGGAGACCATCTGAAGGGACACAGATGGCCTCGTGGGCCCACAGGCATAACCGGACACACACGCAACCGGACTCTCACACACTCACACGGACACTCACAGGCATAAACACACACACAGACGCACATCCATAGACACAAACTGTGATAAGGGAGACCATCTGAAGGGACACAGATGGCCTCCTGGACCCACAGGTATATATCAATATTTAAATATACATATATATTTATAAATATAACATTTTTTAAAAATAAATAAAATAAAAAATATTATATATATATATATATATATATATATATATATATATATATATATATATATATATATATATATATATATATATATATGTCGTACCTAGTAGCCAGAACTCACTTCTCAGCCTACTATTCAAGGCCCGATTTGCCTAATAAGCCAAGTTTTCCTGAATTAATATATTTACTATAATTTTTTTCTTATGAAATGATAAAGCAACCCTTTTCTCTATGTATGAGGTCAATTTTTTTTTATTGGAGTTAAAATTAACGTAGATATATGACCGAACCTAACCAACCCTACCTAACCTAACCTAACCTATATTTATAGGTAAGGTTAGGTTAGGTAGCCAAAAAATGCTAGGTTAGGTTAGGTTAGGTAGGTTAGGTAGACGAAAAAACATTAATTCATGAAAACTTGGCTTATTAGGCAAATCGGGCCTTGAATAGTAGGCTGAAAAGTGCGTTCTGGCTATTAGGTACGACATATATATATATATATATATATATATATATATAAAATACTAACTATATATGTCGTACCTAGTAGCCAGAACGCACTTCTCAGCCTACTATGCAAGGCCCGTTTTGCCTAATAAGCCAAGTTTTCCTGAATTAATATATTTTCTCTAATTTTTTTCTTATGAAATGATAAAACTGTTCATTTCATTATGAGTTAAGTTCTTTTCATTTGAGTTAAAACTAATGTAGATATATAACCGAACCTAACCAACCCTAAAATGGTTAACATAAATTGATTGGAATATGTATGTGGACGCTCAGTTAGTGTTACTGTAATTTATATGGTTAACGTTTGAATGACATAGTTTCCCCTCATTGTCACATTTTGTGTTACTATTTCGCTGTTCATTCTCACTCTCTCTGAATCCCGTGGACTAATTGTGCTCACGAGTGTTTGTTTAAGGTACGGTAACCATAGGCTTTTCACACAATAATTTGCAACTATTTGTGAAGAAACATTTCTAAAGATTATCTAAGTTTCTAATAAATATTCTTTTTCCTAACATACAAGTCAATCACACAGTACCTAACTTCAGTCAGAAACACTTTTCTTACTATATCTCGCAACGTCTTTTGCTTATATATCCTATCTTAAAAAATAACAATTTTAATTCATAACTGGCAACCCCCCTCCCCTCCAGAGCTTTCAAGGCCACCAAACGTCATTCCTTTCCCTTAACCTCTCCCAAATTATCTTTTGCACCAATACACAAACTAGGGGGCTTTATTGCTGAGTGGACGTCGCTCCCGACTCGTAATCCTAGCTCATTCGATTCCCCGGTGATGGCACAAACGGAAATCAACAGAGTTTCTATCATTCTGATGCCCTCTGTTACTTAGCAGTATATATGTAAGTGGGCGTTAGACAGCTGTTGCGGGCTGCTTCCTGGGTGTGTGTGTGTGTGGAATTTTTTTTTATTAGTTAATAATTGATTGATTGATTGGCAGTTGAGAGGCGGGCCGAAAGAGCAGAGATCAACCCTCGCAAGCACAACTAGGTGAACACAACTAGATAAATACTAACAAACCACGATCTCATACAATCCACTACACACACAACCCGACCTCCCCCCCAACTCCCTAAATCACTCTACCCAAGTCATTAAAAAATTAAAACAAATCAATTAATACACCAAAAATACTAACTATAAATAAAGGAACCAAATTTGAGACATACAGCGACTCCAGCGTGGTCTAGTCGGAAAAGAACGTGTTCTCATCTGGATAGATTGCGATCGAGCCTGTTGGAACGGGTGTGTAACTGCAGGGCACAAATATTTGTGTGTCCCCTCCTGTAGCTGCCTCTGTTTCGACAGGTTTCCTGGATAGCTGGAATTGACCTGGCCCTTGGAAAGTGAGGAAGGGGTGAAATCCGTTGGGCCCACGGATGGATACCTTGGATCCATGGACTTAGGGCAGGTCTAATCACCTGGGATTCGAACCCACGGTGGGAATAAGGGAGGAGATATGGGGAGGGGGAGGGGAAGGATGTTTCCTGGAACCAAACCTCACATAAACCCGGACACTCACACACACACCCTCACCCGGACACTCACAGGGGCACTCACACTCACACACACCCATAGACTGTGATAAGGGAGACCATCTGAAGGGACACAGATGGCCTCGTGGACCCACAGGCATAACCGGACACACACGCAACCGGACTCTCACACACTCACACGGACACTCACAGGCATAAACACACACACAGACGCACATCCATAGACACAAACTGTGATAAGGGAGACCATCTGAAGGGACACAGATGGCCTCCTGGACCCACAGGTATATATCAATATTTAAATATACATATATATTTATAAATATAACATTTTTAAAAAATAAATAAAATAAAAAATATTATATATATATATATATATATATATATATATATATATATATATATATATATATATATATATATATATATATAAAATACTAACTATATATGTCGTACCTAGTAGCCAGAACGCACTTCTCAGCCTACTATGCAAGGCCCGTTTTGCCTAATAAGCCAAGTTTTCCTGAATTAATATATTTTCTCTAATTTTTTTCTTATGAAATGATAAAACTGTTCATTTCATTATGAGTTAAGTTCTTTTCATTTGAGTTAAAACTAATGTAGATATATAACCGAACCTAACCAACCCTAAAATGGTTAACATAAATTGATTGGAATATGTATGTGGACGCTCAGTTAGTGTTACTGTAATTTATATGGTTAACGTTTGAATGACATAGTTTCCCCTCATTGTCACATTTTGTGTTACTATTTCGCTGTTCATTCTCACTCTCTCTGAATCCCGTGGACTAATTGTGCTCACGAGTGTTTGTTTAAGGTACGGTAACCATAGGCTTTTCACACAATAATTTGCAACTATTTGCGAAGAAACATTTCTAAAGATTATCTAAGTTTCTAATAAATATTCTTTTTCCTAACATACAAGTCAATCACACAGTACCTAACTTCAGTCAGAAACACTTTTCTTACTATATCTCGCAACGTCTTTTGCTTATATATCCTATCTTAAAAAATAACAATTTTAATTCATAACTGGCAACCCCCCTCCCCTCCAGAGCTTTCAAGGCCACCAAACGTCATTCCTTTCCCTTAACCTCTCCCAAATTATCTTTTGCACCAATACACAAACTAGGGGGCTTTATTGCTGAGTGGACGTCGCTCCCGACTCGTAATCCTAGCTCATTCGATTCCCCGGTGATGGCACAAACGGAAATCAGCAGAGTTTCTATCATTCTGATGCCCTCTGTTACTTAGCAGTATATATGTAAGTGGGCGTTAGACAGCTGTTGCGGGCTGCTTCCTGGGTGTGTGTGTGTGTGGAATTTTTTTTTATTAGTTAATAATTGATTGATTGATTGGCAGTTGAGAGGCGGGCCGAAAGAGCAGAGATCAACCCTCGCAAGCACAACTAGGTGAACACAACTAGATAAATACTAACAAACCACGATCTCATACAATCCACTACACACACAACCCGACCTCCCCCCCAACTCCCTAAATCACTCTACCCAAGTCATTAAAAAATTAAAACAAATCAATTAATACACCAAAAATACTAACTATAAATAAAGGAACCAAATTTGAGACATACAGCGACTCCAGCGTGGTCTAGTCGGAAAAGAACGTGTTCTCATCTGGATAGATTGCGATCGAGCCTGTTGGAACGGGTGTGTAACTGCAGGGCACAAATATTTGTGTGTCCCCTCCTGTAGCTGCCTCTGTTTCGACAGGTTTCCTGGATAGCTGGAATTGACCTGGCCCTTGGAAAGTGAGGAAGGGGTGAAATCCGTTGGGCCCACGGATGGATACCTTGGATCCATGGACTTAGGGCAGGTCTAATCACCTGGGATTCGAACCCACGGTGGGAATAAGGGAGGAGATATGGGGAGGGGGAGGGGAAGGATGTTTCCTGGAACCAAACCTCACATAAACCCGGACACTCACACACACACCCTCACCCGAACACTCACAGGGGCACTCACACTCACACACACCCATAGACTGTGATAAGGGAGACCATCTGAAGGGACACAGATGGCCTCGTGGACCCACAGGCATAACCGGACACACACGCAACCGGACTCTCACACACTCACACGGACACTCACAGGCATAAACACACACACAGACGCACATCCATAGACACAAACTGTGATAAGGGAGACCATCTGAAGGGACACAGATGGCCTCCTGGACCCACAGGTATATATCAATATTTAAATATACATATATATTTATAAATATAACATTTTTAAAAAATAAATAAAATAAAAAATATTATATATATATATATATATATATATATATATATATATATATATATATATATATATATATATATATATATATATATATATATATATATATAAAATACTAACTATATATGTCGTACCTAGTAGCCAGAACGCACTTCTCAGCCTACTATGCAAGGCCCGTTTTGCCTAATAAGCCAAGTTTTCCTGAATTAATATATTTTCTCTAATTTTTTTCTTATGAAATGATAAAACTGTTCATTTCATTATGAGTTAAGTTCTTTTCATTTGAGTTAAAACTAATGTAGATATATAACCGAACCTAACCAACCCTAAAATGGTTAACATAAATTGATTGGAATATGTATGTGGACGCTCAGTTAGTGTTACTGTAATTTATATGGTTAACGTTTGAATGACATAGTTTCCCCTCATTGTCACATTTTGTGTTACTATTTCGCTGTTCATTCTCACTCTCTCTGAATCCCGTGGACTAATTGTGCTCACGAGTGTTTGTTTAAGGTACGGTAACCATAGGCTTTTCACACAATAATTTGCAACTATTTGCGAAGAAACATTTCTAAAGATTATCTAAGTTTCTAATAAATATTCTTTTTCCTAACATACAAGTCAATCACACAGTACCTAACTTCAGTCAGAAACACTTTTCTTACTATATCTCGCAACGTCTTTTGCTTATATATCCTATCTTAAAAAATAACAATTTTAATTCATAACTGGCAACCCCCCTCCCCTCCAGAGCTTTCAAGGCCACGAAACGTCATTCCTTTCCCTTAAAGCCCCCAAATTATCTTTTGCACCAATACACAAACTAGGGGGCTTTATTGCTGAGTGGACGTCGCTCCCGACTCGTAATCCTAGCTCATTCGATTCCCCGGTGATGGCACAAACGGAAATCAGCAGAGTTTCTATCATTCTGATGCCCTCTGTTACTTAGCAGTATATATGTAAGTGGGCGTTAGACAGCTGTTGCGGGCTGCTTCCTGGGTGTGTGTGTGTGTGGAATTTTTTTTTATTAGTTAATAATTGATTGATTGATTGGCAGTTGAGAGGCGGGCCGAAAGAGCAGAGATCAACCCTCGCAAGCACAACTAGGTGAACACAACTAGATAAATACTAACAAACCACGATCTCATACAATCCACTACACACACAACCCGACCTCCCCCCCAACTCCCTAAATCACTCTACCCAAGTCATTAAAAAATTAAAACAAATCAATTAATACACCAAAAATACTAACTATAAATAAAGGAACCAAATTTGAGACATACAGCGACTCCAGCGTGGTCTAGTCGGAAAAGAACGTGTTCTCATCTGGATAGATTGCGATCGAGCCTGTTGGAACGGGTGTGTAACTGCAGGGCACAAATATTTGTGTGTCCCCTCCTGTAGCTGCCTCTGTTTCGACAGGTTTCCTGGATAGCTGGAATTGACCTGGCCCTTGGAAAGTGAGGAAGGGGTGAAATCCGTTGGGCCCACGGATGGATACCTTGGATCCATGGACTTAGGGCAGGTCTAATCACCTGGGATTCGAACCCACGGTGGGAATAAGGGAGGAGATATGGGGAGGGGGAGGGGAAGGATGTTTCCTGGAACCAAACCTCACATAAACCCGGACACTCACACACACACCCTCACCCGAACACTCACAGGGGCACTCACACTCACACACACCCATAGACTGTGATAAGGGAGACCATCTGAAGGGACACAGATGGCCTCGTGGACCCACAGGCATAACCGGACACACACGCAACCGGACTCTCACACACTCACACGGACACTCACAGGCATAAACACACACACAGACGCACATCCATAGACACAAACTGTGATAAGGGAGACCATCTGAAGGGACACAGATGGCCTCCTGGACCCACAGGTATATATCAATATTTAAATATACATATATATTTATAAATATAACATTTTTAAAAAATAAATAAAATAAAAAATATTATATATATATATATATATATATATATATATATATATATATATATATATATATATAAAATACTAACTATATATGTCGTACCTAGTAGCCAGAACGCACTTCTCAGCCTACTATGCAAGGCCCGTTTTGCCTAATAAGCCAAGTTTTCCTGAATTAATATATTTTCTCTAATTTTTTTCTTATGAAATGATAAAACTGTTCATTTCATTATGAGTTAAGTTCTTTTCATTTGAGTTAAAACTAATGTAGATATATAACCGAACCTAACCAACCCTAAAATGGTTAACATAAATTGATTGGAATATGTATGTGGACGCTCAGTTAGTGTTACTGTAATTTATATGGTTAACGTTTGAATGACATAGTTTCCCCTCATTGTCACATTTTGTGTTACTATTTCGCTGTTCATTCTCACTCTCTCTGAATCCCGTGGACTAATTGTGCTCACGAGTGTTTGTTTAAGGTACGGTAACCATAGGCTTTTCACACAATAATTTGCAACTATTTGCGAAGAAACATTTCTAAAGATTATCTAAGTTTCTAATAAATATTCTTTTTCCTAACATACAAGTCAATCACACAGTACCTAACTTCAGTCAGAAACACTTTTCTTACTATATCTCGCAACGTCTTTTGCTTATATATCCTATCTTAAAAAATAACAATTTTAATTCATAACTGGCAACCCCCTCCCCTCCAGAGCTTTCAAGACCACCAAACGTCATTCCTTTCCCTTAACCTCTCCCAAATTATCTTTTGCACCAATACACAAACAAGGGGGCTTTATTGCTGAGTGGACGTCGCTCCCGACTCGTAATCCTAGCTCATTCGATTCCCCGGTGATGGCACAAACGGAAATCAGCAGAGTTTCTATCATTCTGATGCCCTCTGTTACTTAGCAGTATATATGTAAGTGGGCGTTAGACAGCTGTTGCGGGCTGCTTCCTGGGTGTGTGTGTGTGTGGAATTTTTTTTTATTAGTTAATAATTGATTGATTGATTGGCAGTTGAGAGGCGGGCCGAAAGAGCAGAGCTCAACCCTCGCAAGCACAACTAGGTGAACACAACTAGATAAATACTAACAAACCACGATCTCATACAATCCACTACACACACAACCCGACCTCCCCCCCAACTCCCTAAATCACTCTACCCAAGTCATTAAAAAATTAAAACAAATCAATTAATACACCAAAAATACTAACTATAAATAAAGGAACCAAATTTGAGACATACAGCGACTCCAGCGTGGTCAAGTCGGAAGAGAATGTGTTCTCATCTGGATAGATTGCGATCGAGCCTGTTGGAACGGGTGTGTAACTGCAGGGCACAAATATTTGTGTGTCCCCTCCTGTAGCTGCCTCTGTTTCGACAGGTTTCCTGGATAGCTGGAATTGACCTGGCCCTTGGAAAGTGAGGAAGGGGTGAAATCCGTTGGGCCCACGGATGGATACCTTGGATCCATGGACTTAGGGCAGGTCTAATCACCTGGGATTCGAACCCACGGTGGGAATAAGGGAGGAGATATGGGGAGGGGGAGGGGAAGGATGTTTCCTGGAACCAAACCTCACATAAACCCGGACACTCACACACACACCCTCACCCGAACACTCACAGGGGCACTCACACTCACACACACCCATAGACTGTGATAAGGGAGACCATCTGAAGGGACACAGATGGCCTCGTGGACCCACAGGCATAACCGGACACACACGCAACCGGACTCTCACACACTCACACGGACACTCACAGGCATAAACACACACACAGACGCACATCCATAGACACAAACTGTGATAAGGGAGACCATCTGAGGGGACACAGATGGCCTCCTGGACCCACAGGTATATATCAATCTTTAAATATACATATATATTTATAAATATAACATTTTTAAAAAATAAATAAAATAAAAAATATTATATATATATATATATATATGAAAATGAGGTGATTTGGTGAAATGCTATGCCCAAGATTACCATCCGAGTTGCCGTCGGGGAAGTGGCTCAAATAGCCTCGGCTATCACTTCCTTTGACGGCCGTGATGGTCAAGCGGATTAAGGCGCCCTGTAGTTACCAGTTGCGTTGCTTCTGGGAGTATGGGTTCGAGTCACTTCTGGGGTGTGAGTTTTCATTCGCATATAGTCCTGGGGACCATTCAGGCTTGTTCGCATATATATATATATATATATATATATATATATATATATATATATATATATATATATATATATATATATATATATATATATATAAAATACTAACTATATATGTCGTACCTAGTAGCCAGAACGCACTTCTCAGCCTACTATGCAAGGCCCGTTTTGCCTAATAAGCCAAGTTTTCCTGAATTAATATATTTTCTCTAATTTTTTTCTTATGAAATGATAAAACTGTTCATTTCATTATGAGTTAAGTTCTTTTCATTTGAGTTAAAACTAATGTAGATATATAACCGAACCTAACCAACCCTAAAATGGTTAACATAAATTGATTGGAATATGTATGTGGACGCTCAGTTAGTGTTACTGTAATTTATATGGTTAACGTTTGAATGACATAGTTTCCCCTCATTGTCACATTTTGTGTTACTATTTCGCTGTTCATTCTCACTCTCTCTGAATCCCGTGGACTAATTGTGCTCACGAGTGTTTGTTTAAGGTACGGTAACCATAGGCTTTTCACACAATAATTTGCAACTATTTGCGAAGAAACATTTCTAAAGATTATCTAAGTTTCTAATAAATATTCTTTTTCCTAACATACAAGTCAATCACACAGCACCTAACTTCAGTCAGAAACACTTTTCTTACTATATCTCACAACGTCTTTTGCTTATATATTTGCAGTCTCCGTGGTGTAGTGGTAAGAGCAGTCTCCGTGGTGTAGTGGTAAGACACTCGCCTGGCGTTCCGCGAGCGCTATGTCATGGGTTCGTATCCTGGCCGGGGAGGATTTACTGGGCGCAATTCCTTAACTGTAGCCTCTGTTTAACGCAACAGTAAAATGTGTACTTGGATGAAAAAAACGATTCTTCGCGGCAGGGGATCGTATTCCAGGGACCATAGGATTAAGGACTTGCCCGAAACGCTACGCGTACTAGTGGCTGTACAAGAATGTAACAACTCTTGTATATATCTCAAAAAAAAAAAAAAAAAAAAAAAAAAAAAAAAAAAAAAAATATCCTATCTTAAAAAATAACAATTTTAATTCATAACTGGCAACCCCCCTCCCCTCCAGAGCTTTCAAGGCCACCAAACGTCATTCCTTTCCCTTAACCTCTCCCAAATTATCTTTTGCACCAATACACAAACTAGGGGGCTTTATTGCTGAGTGGACGTCGCTCCCGACTCGTAATCCTAGCTCATTCGATTCCCCGGTGATGGCACAAACGGAAATCAGCAGAGTTTCTATCATTCTGATGCCCTCTGTTACTTAGCAGTATATATGTAAGTGGGCGTTAGACAGCTGTTGCGGGCTGCTTCCTGGGTGTGTGTGTGTGTGGAATTTTTTTTTATTAGTTAATAATTGATTGATTGATTGGCAGTTGAGAGGCGGGCCGAAAGAGCAGAGCTCAACCCTCGCAAGCACAACTAGGTGAACACAACTAGATAAATACTAACAAACCACGATCTCATACAATCCACTACACACACAACCCGACCTCCCCCCCAACTCCCTAAATCACTCTACCCAAGTCATTAAAAAATTAAAACAAATCAATTAATACACCAAAAATACTAACTATAAATAAAGGAACCAAATTTGAGACATACAGCGACTCCAGCGTGGTCTAGTCGGAAGAGAACGTGTTCTCATCTGGATAGATTGCGATCGAGCCTGTTGGAACGGGTGTGTAACTGCAGGGCACAAATATTTGTGTGTCCCCTCCTGTAGCTGCCTCTGTTTCGACAGGTTTCCTGGATAGCTGGAATTGACCTGGCCCTTGGAAAGTGAGGAAGGGGTGAAATCCGTTGGGCCCACGGATGGATACCTTGGATCCATGGACTTAGGGCAGGTCTAATCACCTGGGATTCGAACCCACGGTGGGAATAAGGGAGGAGATATGGGGAGGGGGAGGGGAAGGATGTTTCCTGGAACCAAACCTCACATAAACCCGGACACTCACACACACACCCTCACCCGAACACTCACAGGGGCACTCACACTCACACACACCCATAGACTGTGATAAGGGAGACCATCTGAAGGAACACAGATGGCCTCGTGGACCCACAGGCATAACCGGACACACACGCAACCGGACTCTCACACACTCACACGGACACTCACAGGGATAAACACACACACAGACGCACATCCATAGACACAAACTGTGATAAGGGAGACCATCTGAGGGGACACAGATGGCCTCCTGGACCCACAGGTATATATCAATATTTAAATATACATATATATTTATAAATATAACATTTTTAAAAAATAAATAAAATAAAAAATATTATATATATATATATATATATATATATATATATATATATATATATATATATATATATATATATATATATATATATATATATATATATATATATATATATATATATATATATATATATATATATAAAATACTAACTATATATGTCGTACCTAGTAGCCAGAACGCACTTCTCAGCCTACTATGCAAGGCCCGTTTTGCCTAATAAGCCAAGTTTTCCTGAATTAATATATTTTCTCTAATTTTTTTCTTATGAAATGATAAAACTGTTCATTTCATTATGAGTTAAGTTCTTTTCATTTGAGTTAAAACTAATGTAGATATATAACCGAACCTAACCAACCCTAAAATGGTTAACATAAATTGATTGGAATATGTATGTGGACGCTCAGTTAGTGTTACTGTAATTTATATGGTTAACGTTTGAATGACATAGTTTCCCCTCATTGTCACATTTTGTGTTACTATTTCGCTGTTCATTCTCACTCTCTCTGAATCCCGTGGACTAATTGTGCTCACGAGTGTTTGTTTAAGGTACGGTAACCATAGGCTTTTCACACAATAATTTGCAACTATTTGCGAAGAAACATTTCTAAAGATTATCTAAGTTTCTAATAAATATTCTTTTTCCTAACATACAAGTCAATCACACAGTACCTAACTTCAGTCAGAAACACTTTTCTTACTATATCTCGCAACGTCTTTTGCTTATATATCCTATCTTAAAAAATAACAATTTTAATTCATAACTGGCAACCCCCCTCCCCTCCAGAGCTTTCAAGGCCACCAAACGTCATTCCTTTCCCTTAACCTCTCCCAAATTATCTTTTGCACCAATACACAAACTAGGGGGCTTTATTGCTGAGTGGACGTCGCTCCCGACTCGTAATCCTAGCTCATTCGATTCCCCGGTGATGGCACAAACGGAAATCAGCAGAGTTTCTATCATTCTGATGCCCTCTGTTACTTAGCAGTATATATGTAAGTGGGCGTTAGACAGCTGTTGCGGGCTGCTTCCTGGGTGTGTGTGTGTGTGGAATTTTTTTTATTAGTTAATAATTGATTGATTGATTGGCAGTTGAGAGGCGGGCCGAAAGAGCAGAGCTCAACCCTCGCAAGCACAACTAGGTGAACACAACTAGATAAATACTAACAAACCACGATCTCATACAATCCACTACACACACAACCCGACCTCCCCCCCAACTCCCTAAATCACTCTACCCAAGTCATTAAAAAATTAAAACAAATCAATTAATACACCAAAAATACTAACTATAAATAAAGGAACCAAATTTGAGACATACAGCGACTCCAGCGTGGTCTAGTCGGAAGAGAACGTGTTCTCATCTGGATAGATTGCGATCGAGCCTGTTGGAACGGGTGTGTAACTGCAGGGCACAAATATTTGTGTGTCCCCTCCTGTAGCTGCCTCTGTTTCGACAGGTTTCCTGGATAGCTGGAATTGACCTGGCCCTTGGAAAGTGAGGAAGGGGTGAAATCCGTTGGGCCCACGGATGGATACCTTGGATCCATGGACTTAGGGCAGGTCTAATCACCTGGGATTCGAACCCACGGTGGGAATAAGGGAGGAGATATGGGGAGGGGGAGGGGAAGGATGTTTCCTGGAACCAAACCTCACATAAACCCGGACACTCACACACACACCCTCACCCGAACACTCACAGGGGCACTCACACTCACACACACCCATAGACTGTGATAAGGGAGACCATCTGAAGGGACACAGATGGCCTCGTGGACCCACAGGCATAACCGGACACACACGCAACCGGACTCTCACACACTCACACGGACACTCACAGGGATAAACACACACACAGACGCACATCCATAGACACAAACTGTGATAAGGGAGACCATCTGAGGGGACACAGATGGCCTCCTGGACCCACAGGTATATATCAATATTTAAATATACATATATATTTATAAATATAACATTTTTAAAAAATAAATAAAATAAAAAATATTATATATATATATATATATATATATAAAATACTAACTATATATGTCGTACCTAGTAGCCAGAACGCACTTCTCAGCCTACTATGCAAGGCCCGTTTTGCCTAATAAGCCAAGTTTTCCTGAATTAATATATTTTCTCTAATTTTTTTCTTATGAAATGATAAAACTGTTCATTTCATTATGAGTTAAGTTCTTTTCATTTGAGTTAAAACTAATGTAGATATATAACCGAACCTAACCAACCCTAAAATGGTTAACATAAATTGATTGGAATATGTATGTGGACGCTCAGTTAGTGTTACTGTAATTTATATGGTTAACGTTTGAATGACATAGTTTCCCCTCATTGTCACATTTTGTGTTACTATTTCGCTGTTCATTCTCACTCTCTCTGAATCCCGTGGACTAATTGTGCTCACGAGTGTTTGTTTAAGGTACGGTAACCATAGGCTTTTCACACAATAATTTGCAACTATTTGCGAAGAAACATTTCTAAAGATTATCTAAGTTTCTAATAAATATTATTTTTCCTAACATACAAGTCAATCACACAGTACCTAACTTCAGTCAGAAACACTTTTCTTACTATATCTCGCAACGTCTTTTGCTTATATATCCTATCTTAAAAAATAACAATTTTAATTCATAACTGGCAACCCCCCTCCCCTCCAGAGCTTTCAAGGCCACCAAACGTCATTCCTTTCCCTTAACCTCTCCCAAATTATCTTTTGCACCAATACACAAACTAGGGGGCTTTATTGCTGAGTGGACGTCGCTCCCGACTCGTAATCCTAGCTCATTCGATTCCCCGGTGATGGCACAAACGGAAATCAGCAGAGTTTCTATCATTCTGATGCCCTCTGTTACTTAGCAGTATATATGTAAGTGGGCGTTAGACAGCTGTTGCGGGCTACTTCCTGGGTGTGTGTGTGTGTGGAATTTTTTTTTATTAGTTAATAATTGATTGATTGATTGGCAGTTGAGAGGCGGGCCGAAAGAGCAGAGCTCAACCCTCGCAAGCACAACTAGGTGAACACAACTAGATAAATACTAACAAACCACGATCTCATACAATCCACTACACACACAACCCGACCTCCCCCCCAACTCCCTAAATCACTCTACCCAAGTCATTAAAAAATTAAAACAAATCAATTAATACACCAAAAATACTAACTATAAATAAAGGAACCAAATTTGAGACATACAGCGACTCCAGCGTGGTCTAGTCGGAAGAGAACGTGTTCTCATCTGGATAGATTGCGATCGAGCCTGTTGGAACGGGTGTGTAACTGCAGGGCACAAATATTTGTGTGTCCCCTCCTGTAGCTGCCTCTGTTTCGACAGGTTTCCTGGATAGCTGGAATTGACCTGGCCCTTGGAAAGTGAGGAAGGGGTGAAATCCGTTGGGCCCACGGATGGATACCTTGGATCCATGGACTTAGGGCAGGTCTAATCACCTGGGATTCGAACCCACGGTGGGAATAAGGGAGGAGATATGGGGAGGGGGAGGGGAAGGATGTTTCCTGGAACCAAACCTCACATAAACCCGGACACTCACACACACACCCTCACCCGAACACTCACAGGGGCACTCACACTCACACACACCCATAGACTGTGATAAGGGAGACCATCTGAAGGGACACAGATGGCCTCGTGGACCCACAGGCATAACCGGACACACACGCAACCGGACTCTCACACACTCACACGGACACTCACAGGGATAAACACACACACAGACGCACATCCATAGACACAAACTGTGATAAGGGAGACCATCTGAGGGGACACAGATGGCCTCCTGGACCCACAGGTATATATCAATATTTAAATATACATATATATTTATAAATATAACATTTTTAAAAAATAAATAAAATAAAAAATATTATATATATATATATATATATATATATATATATATATATATATATATATATATAAAATACTAACTATATATGTCGTACCTAGTAGCCAGAACGCACTTCTCAGCCTACTATGCAAGGCCCGTTTTGCCTAATAAGCCAAGTTTTCCTGAATTAATATATTTTCTCTAATTTTTTTCTTATGAAATGATAAAACTGTTCATTTCATTATGAGTTAAGTTCTTTTCATTTGAGTTAAAACTAATGTAGATATATAACCGAACCTAACCAACCCTAAAATGGTTAACATAAATTGATTGGAATATGTATGTGGACGCTCAGTTAGTGTTACTGTAATTTATATGGTTAACGTTTGAATGACATAGTTTCCCCTCATTGTCACATTTTGTGTTACTATTTCGCTGTTCATTCTCACTCTCTCTGAATCCCGTGGACTAATTGTGCTCACGAGTGTTTGTTTAAGGTACGGTAACCATAGGCTTTTCACACAATAATTTGCAACTATTTGCGAAGAAACATTTCTAAAGATTATCTAAGTTTCTAATAAATATTCTTTTTCCTAACATACAAGTCAATCACACAGTACCTAACTTCAGTCAGAAACACTTTTCTTACTATATCTCGCAACGTCTTTTGCTTATCTATCCTATCTTAAAAAATAACAATTTTAATTCATAACTGGCAACCCCCCTCCCCTCCAGAGCTTTCAAGGCCACCAAACGTCATTCCTTTCCCTTAACCTCTCCCAAATTATCTTTTGCACCAATACACAAACTAGGGGGCTTTATTGCTGAGTGGACGTCGCTCCCGACTCGTAATCCTAGCTCATTCGATTCCCCGGTGATGGCACAAACGGAAATCAGCAGAGTTTCTATCATTCTGATGCCCTCTGTTACTTAGCAGTATATATGTAAGTGGGCGTTAGACAGCTGTTGCGGGCTGCTTCCTGGGTGTGTGTGTGTGTGGAATTTTTTTTTATTAGTTAATAATTGATTGATTGATTGGCAGTTGAGAGGCGGGCCGAAAGAGCAGAGCTCAACCCTCGCAAGCACAACTAGGTGAACACAACTAGATAAATACTAACAAACCACGATCTCATACAATCCACTACACACACAACCCGACCTCCCCCCCAACTCCCTAAATCACTCTACCCAAGTCATTAAAAAATTAAAACAAATCAGTTAATACACCAAAAATACTAACTATAAATAAAGGAACCAAATTTGAGACATACAGCGACTCCAGCGTGGTCTAGTCGGAAGAGAACGTGTTCTCATCTGGATAGATTGCGATCGAGCCTGTTGGAACGGGTGTGTAACTGCAGGGCACAAATATTTGTGTGTCCCCTCCTGTAGCTGCCTCTGTTTCGACAGGTTTCCTGGATAGCTGGAATTGACCTGGCCCTTGGAAAGTGAGGAAGGGGTGAAATCCGTTGGGCCCACGGATGGATACCTTGGATCCATGGACTTAGGGCAGGTCTAATCACCTGGGATTCGAACCCACGGTGGGAATAAGGGAGAAGATATGGGGAGGGGGAGGGGAAGGATGTTTCCTGGAACCAAACCTCACATAAACCCGGACACTCACACACACACCCTCACCCGAACACTCACAGGGGCACTCACACTCACACACACCCATAGACTGTGATAAGGGAGACCATCTGAAGGGACACAGATGGCCTCGTGGACCCACAGGCATAACCGGACACACACGCAACCGGACTCTCACACACTCACACGGACACTCACAGGCATAAACACACACACAGACGCACATCCATAGACACAAACTGTGATAAGGGAGACCATCTGAGGGGACACAGATGGCCTCCTGGACCCACAGGTATATATCAATATTTAAATATACATATATATTTATAAATATAACATTTTTAAAAAATAAATAAAATAAAAAATATTATATATATATATATATATATATATATATATATATATATATATATATATATATATATATATATATATATATAAAATACTAACTATATATGTCGTACCTAGTAGCCAGAACGCACTTCTCAGCCTACTATGCAAGGCCCGTTTTGCCTAATAAGCCAAGTTTTCCTGAATTAATATATTTTCTCTAATTTTTTTCTTATGAAATGATAAAACTGTTCATTTCATTATGAGTTAAGTTCTTTTCATTTGAGTTAAAACTAATGTAGATATATAACCGAACCTAACCAACCCTAAAATGGTTAACATAAATTGATTGGAATATGTATGTGGACGCTCAGTTAGTGTTACTGTAATTTATATGGTTAACGTTTGAATGACATAGTTTCCCCTCATTGTCACATTTTGTGTTACTATTTCGCTGTTCATTCTCACTCTCTCTGAATCCCGTGGACTAATTGTGCTCACGAGTGTTTGTTTAAGGTACGGTAACCATAGGCTTTTCACACAATAATTTGCAACTATTTGCGAAGAAACATTTCTAAAGATTATCTAAGTTTCTAATAAATATTCTTTTTCCTAACATACAAGTCAATCACACAGTACCTAACTTCAGTCAGAAACACTTTTCTTACTATATCTCGCAACGTCTTTTGCTTATATATCCTATCTTAAAAAATAACAATTTTAATTCATAACTGGCAACCCCTCCCCTCCAGAGCTTTCAAGGCCACCAAACGTCATTCCTTTCCCTTAACCTCTCCCAAATTATCTTTTGCACCAATACACAAACTAGGGGGCTTTATTGCTGAGTGGACGTCGCTCCCGACTCGTAATCCTAGCTCATTCGATTCCCCGGTGATGGCACAAACGGAAATCAGCAGAGTTTCTATCATTCTGATGCCCTCTGTTACTTAGCAGTATATATGTAAGTGGGCGTTAGACAGCTGTTGCGGGCTGCTTCCTGGGTGTGTGTGTGTGTGGAATTTTTTTTTATTAGTTAATAATTGATTGATTGATTGGCAGTTGAGAGGCGGGCCGAAAGAGCAGAGCTCAACCCTCTCAAGCACAACTAGGTGAACACAACTAGATAAATACTAACAAACCACGATCTCATACAATCCACTACACACACAACCCGACCTCCCCCCCAACTCCCTAAATCACTCTACCCAAGTCATTAAAAAATTAAAACAAATCAGTTAATACACCAAAAATACTAACTATAAATAAAGGAACCAAATTTGAGACTTACAGCGACTCCAGCGTGGTCTAGTCGGAAGAGAACGTGTTCTCATCTGGATAGATTGCGATCGAGCCTGTTGGAACGGGTGTGTAACTGCAGGGCACAAATATTTGTGTGTCCCCTCCTGTAGCTGCCTCTGTTTCGACAGGTTTCCTGGATAGCTGGAATTGACCTGGCCCTTGGAAAGTGAGGAAGGGGTGAAATCCGTTGGGCCCACGGATGGATACCTTGGATCCATGGACTTAGGGCAGGTCTAATCACCTGGGATTCGAACCCACGGTGGGAATAAGGGAGAAGATATGGGGAGGGGGAGGGGAAGGATGTTTCCTGGAACCAAACCTCACATAAACCCGGACACTCACACACACACCCTCACCCGAACACTCACAGGGGCACTCACACTCACACACACCCATAGACTGTGATAAGGGAGACCATCTGAAGGGACACAGATGGCCTCGTGGACCCACAGGCATAACCGGACACACACGCAACCGGACTCTCACACACTCACACGGACACTCACAGGCATAAACACACACACAGACGCACATCCATAGACACAAACTGTGATAAGGGAGACCATCTGAGGGGACACAGATGGCCTCCTGGACCCACAGGTATATATCAATATTTAAATATACATATATATTTATAAATATAACATTTTTAAAAAATAAATAAAATAAAAAATATTATATATATATATATATATATATATATATATATATATGTCGTACCTAATAGCCAGAATGCACTTTTCAGCCTACTATGCAAGGCCTGATTTGCCTAATAAGCCAAGTTTTCTTGAAATAATATATTTTCTCTAATTTTTTTCTTATGAAATGATAAAGCTACCCATTTCATTATGTATGAGGTCAATTTTTTTTTATTTTAGTTAAAATTAACGTAGATATATAACCAAACCTAACCAACCCTACCTAACCTAACCTAACCTATCTTTATAGGTTAGGTTCGGTTAGGTAGCAGAAAAAGTTAGGTTAGGTTAGGTTAGGTAGGTTAGGTAGTCGAAAAAACATTAATTCATGAAAACTTGGCTTATTAGGCAAATCAGGCCTTGCATAGTATGCTGAGAAGTGCGTTCTGGCTATTAGGTACGACATATATATATATATATATATATATATATATATATATATATATATATATATATATATATATATATATATATGTCGTACCTAGTAGCCAGAACGCACTTCTCAGCCTACTATGCAAGGCCCGATTTGCCTAATAAGCCAAGTTTTACTGAATTAATATATTTTCTCTAATTTTTTTCTTATGAAATGATAAAGCAACCCATTTCATTATGTTAGAGGTCAATTTTTTTTTATTGGAGTTAAAATTAACGTAGATATATGACCGAACCTAACCAACCCTACCTAACCTATTCTAACCTATCTTTATAGGTTAGGTTCGGTTAGGTAGCCGAAAAAGTTAGGTTAGGTTAGGTTAGGTAGGTTAGGTAGTCGAAAAGCAATTAATTCATGGAAACTTGGCTTATTAGGCAAATCGGGCCTTGCATAGTAGGCTCAGAAGTGAGTTCTGGCTACTAGGTACGACATATATATATATATATATATATATATATATATATATAAAATACTAACTATATATGTCGTACCTAGTAGCCAGAACGCACTTCTCAGCCTACTATGCAAGGCCCGTTTTGCCTAATAAGCCAAGTTTTCCTGAATTAATATATTTTCTCTAATTTTTTTCTTATGAAATGATAAAACTGTTCATTTCATTATGAGTTAAGTTCTTTTCATTTGAGTTAAAACTAATGTAGATATATAACCGAACCTAACCAACCCTAAAATGGTTAACATAAATTGATTGGAATATGTATGTGGACGCTCAGTTAGTGTTACTGTAATTTATATGGTTAACGTTTGAATGACATAGTTTCCCCTCATTGTCACATTTTGTGTTACTATTTCGCTGTTCATTCTCACTCTCTCTGAATCCCGTGGACTAATTGTGCTCACGAGTGTTTGTTTAAGGTACGGTAACCATAGGCTTTTCACACAATAATTTGCAACTATTTGCGAAGAAACATTTCTAAAGATTATCTAAGTTTCTAATAAATATTCTTTTTCCTAACATACAAGTCAATCACACAGTACCTAACTTCAGTCAGAAACACTTTTCTTACTATATCTCGCAACGTCTTTTGCTTATATATCCTATCTTAAAAAATAACAATTTTAATTCATAACTGGCAACCCCCCTCCCCTCCAGAGCTTTCAAGGCCACCAAACGTCATTCCTTTCCCTTAACCTCTCCCAAATTATCTTTTGCACCAATACACAAACTAGGGGGCTTTATTGCTGAGTGGACGTCGCTCCCGACTCGTAATCCTAGCTCATTCGATTCCCCGGTGATGGCACAAACGGAAATCAGCAGAGTTTCTATCATTCTGATGCCCTCTGTTACTTAGCAGTATATATGTAAGTGGGCGTTAGACAGCTGTTGCGGGCTGCTTCCTGGGTGTGTGTGTGTGTGGAATTTTTTTTTATTAGTTAATAATTGATTGATTGATTGGCAGTTGAGAGGCGGGCCGAAAGAGCAGAGCTCAACCCTCGCAAGCACAACTAGGTGAACACAACTAGATAAATACTAACAAACCACGATCTCATACAAGCCACTACACACACAACCCGACCTCCCCCCCAACTCCCTAAATCACTCTACCCAAGTCATTAAAAAATTAAAACAAATCAGTTAATACACCAAAAATACTAACTATAAATAAAGGAACCAAATTTGAGACATACAGCGACTCCAGCGTGGTCTAGTCGGAAGAGAACGTGTTCTCATCTGGATAGATTGCGATCGAGCCTGTTGGAACGGGTGTGTAACTGCAGGGCACAAATATTTGTGTGTCCCCTCCTGTAGCTGCCTCTGTTTCGACAGGTTTCCTGGATAGCTGGAATTGACCTGGCCCTTGGAAAGTGAGGAAGGGGTGAAATCCGTTGGGCCCACGGATGGATACCTTGGATCCATGGACTTAGGGCAGGTCTAATCACCTGGGATTCGAACCCACGGTGGGAATAAGGGAGAAGATATGGGGAGGGGGAGGGGAAGGATGTTTCCTGGAACCAAACCTCACATAAACCCGGACACTCACACACACACCCTCACCCGAACACTCACAGGGGCACTCACACTCACACACACCCATAGACTGTGATAAGGGAGACCATCTGAAGGGACACAGATGGCCTCGTGGACCCACAGGCATAACCGGACACACACGCAACCGGACTCTCACACACTCACACGGACACTCACAGGCATAAACACACACACAGACGCACATCCATAGACACAAACTGTGATAAGGGAGACCATCTGAGGGGACACAGATGGCCTCCTGGACCCACAGGTATATATCAATATTTAAATATACATATATATTTATAAATATAACATTTTTAAAAAATAAATAAAATAAAAAATATTATATATATATATATATATATATATATATATATATATATATATATATATATATATATATATATATATATATATATATATATATATATATATAAAATACTAACTATATATGTCGTACCTAGTAGCCAGAACGCACTTCTCAGCCTACTATGCAAGGCCCGTTTTGCCTAATAAGCCAAGTTTTCCTGAATTAATATATTTTCTCTAATTTTTTTCTTATGAAATGATAAAACTGTTAATTTCATTATGAGTTAAGTTCTTTTCATTTGAGTTAAAACTAATGTAGATATATAACCGAACCTAACCAACCCTAAAATGGTTAACATAAATTGATTGGAATATGTATGTGGACGCTCAGTTAGTGTTACTGTAATTTATATGGTTAACGTTTGAATGACATAGTTTCCCCTCATTGTCACATTTTGTGTTACTATTTCGCTGTTCATTCTCACTCTCTCTGAATCCCGTGGACTAATTGTGCTCACGAGTGTTTGTTTAAGGTACGGTAACCATAGGCTTTTCACACAATAATTTGCAACTATTTGCGAAGAAACATTTCTAAAGATTATCTAAGTTTCTAATAAATATTCTTTTTCCTAACATACAAGTCAATCACACAGTACCTAACTTCAGTCAGAAACACTTTTCTTACTATATCTCGCAACGTCTTTTGCTTATATATCCTATCTTAAAAAATAACAATTTTAATTCATAACTGGCAACCCCCCTCCCCTCCAGAGCTTTCAAGGCCACCAAACGTCATTCCTTTCCCTTAACCTCTCCCAAATTATCTTTTGCACCAATACACAAACTAGGGGGCTTTATTGCTGAGTGGACGTCGCTCCCGACTCGTAATCCTAGCTCATTCGATTCCCCGGTGATGGCACAAACGGAAATCAGCAGAGTTTCTATCATTCTGATGCCCTCTGTTACTTAGCAGTATATATGTAAGTGGGCGTTAGACAGCTGTTGCGGGCTGCTTCCTGGGTGTGTGTGTGTGTGGAATTTTTTTTTATTAGTTAATAATTGATTGATTGATTGGCAGTTGAGAGGCGGGCCGAAAGAGCAGAGCTCAACCCTCTCAAGCACAACTAGGTGAACACAACTAGATAAATACTAACAAACCACGATCTCATACAATCCACTACACACACAACCCGACCTCCCCCCCAACTCCCTAAATCACTCTACCCAAGTCATTAAAAAATTAAAACAAATCAGTTAATACACCAAAAATACTAACTATAAATAAAGGAACCAAATTTGAGACATACAGCGACTCCAGCGTGGTCTAGTCGGAAGAGAACGTGTTCTCATCTGGATAGATTGCGATCGAGCCTGTTGGAACGGGTGTGTAACTGCAGGGCACAAATATTTGTGTGTCCCCTCCTGTAGCTGCCTCTGTTTCGACAGGTTTCCTGGATAGCTGGAATTGACCTGGCCCTTGGAAAGTGAGGAAGGGGTGAAATCCGTTGGGCCCACGGATGGATACCTTGGATCCATGGACTTAGGGCAGGTCTAATCACCTGGGATTCGAACCCACGGTGGGAATAAGGGAGAAGATATGGGGAGGGGGAGGGGAAGGATGTTTCCTGGAACCAAACCTCACATAAACCCGGACACTCACACACACACCCTCACCCGAACACTCACAGGGGCACTCACACTCACACACACCCATAGACTGTGATAAGGGAGACCATCTGAAGGGACACAGATGGCCTCGTGGACCCACAGGCATAACCGGACACACACGCAACCGGACTCTCACACACTCACACGGACACTCACAGGCATAAACACACACACAGACGCACATCCATAGACACAAACTGTGATAAGGGAGACCATCTGAGGGGACACAGATGGCCTCCTGGACCCACAGGTATATATCAATATTTAAATATACATATATATTTATAAATATAACATTTTTAAAAAATAAATAAAATAAAAAATATTATATATATATATATATATATATATATATATATATATATATATATATATATATATATATATATATATATATATATATATATATATATATATATATATATATATAAAATACTAACTATATATGTCGTACCTAGTAGCCAGAACGCACTTCTCAGCCTACTATGCAAGGCCCGTTTTGCCTAATAAGCCAAGTTTTCCTGAATTAATATATTTTCTCTAATTTTTTTCTTATGAAATGATAAAACTGTTCATTTCATTATGAGTTAAGTTCTTTTCATTTGAGTTAAAACTAATGTAGATATATAACCGAACCTAACCAACCCTAAAATGGTTAACATAAATTGATTGGAATATGTATGTGGACGCTCAGTTAGTGTTACTGTAATTTATATGGTTAACGTTTGAATGACATAGTTTCCCCTCATTGTCACATTTTGTGTTACTATTTCGCTGTTCATTCTCACTCTCTCTGAATCCCGTGGACTAATTGTGCTCACGAGTGTTTGTTTAAGGTACGGTAACCATAGGCTTTTCACACAATAATTTGCAACTATTTGCGAAGAAACATTTCTAAAGATTATCTAAGTTTCTAATAAATATTCTTTTTCCTAACATACAAGTCAATCACACAGTACCTAACTTCAGTCAGAAACACTTTTCTTACTATATCTCGCAACGTCTTTTGCTTATATATCCTATCTTAAAAAATAACAATTTTAATTCATAACTGGCAACCCCCCTCCCCTCCAGAGCTTTCAAGGCCACCAAACGTCATTCCTTTCCCTTAACCTCTCCCAAATTATCTTTTGCACCAATACACAAACTAGGGGGCTTTATTGCTGAGTGGACGTCGCTCCCGACTCGTAATCCTAGCTCATTCGATTCCCCGGTGATGGCACAAACGGAAATCAGCAGAGTTTCTATCATTCTGATGCCCTCTGTTACTTAGCAGTATATATGTAAGTGGGCGTTAGACAGCTGTTGCGGGCTGCTTCCTGGGTGTGTGTGTGTGTGGAATTTTTTTTTATTAGTTAATAATTGATTGATTGATTGGCAGTTGAGAGGCGGGCCGAAAGAGCAGAGCTCAACCCTCGCAAGCACAACTAGGTGAACACAACTAGATAAATACTAACAAACCACGATCTCATACAATCCACTACACACACAACCCGACCTCCCCCCCAACTCCCTAAATCACTCTACCCAAGTCATTAAAAAATTAAAACAAATCAGTTAATACACCAAAAATACTAACTATAAATAAAGGAACCAAATTTGAGACATACAGCGACTCCAGCGTGGTCTAGTCGGAAGAGAACGTGTTCTCATCTGGATAGATTGCGATCGAGCCTGTTGGAACGGGTGTGTAACTGCAGGGCACAAATATTTGTGTGTCCCCTCCTGTAGCTGCCTCTGTTTCGACAGGTTTCCTGGATAGCTGGAATTGACCTGGCCCTTGGAAAGTGAGGAAGGGGTGAAATCCGTTGGGCCCACGGATGGATACCTTGGATCCATGGACTTAGGGCAGGTCTAATCACCTGGGATTCGAACCCACGGTGGGAATAAGGGAGAAGATATGGGGAGGGGGAGGGGAAGGATGTTTCCTGGAACCAAACCTCACATAAACCCGGACACTCACACACACACCCTCACCCGAACACTCACAGGGGCACTCACACTCACACACACCCATAGACTGTGATAAGGGAGACCATCTGAAGGGACACAGATGGCCTCGTGGACCCACAGGCATAACCGGACACACACGCAACCGGACTCTCACACACTCACACGGACACTCACAGGCATAAACACACACACAGACGCACATCCATAGACACAAACTGTGATAAGGGAGACCATCTGAGGGGACACAGATGGCCTCCTGGACCCACAGGTATATATCAATATTTAAATATACATATATATTTATAAATATAACATTTTTAAAAAATAAATAAAATAAAAAATATTATATATATATATATATATATATATATATATATATATATATATATATATATATATATATATATATATATATAAAATACTAACTATATATGTCGTACCTAGTAGCCAGAACGCACTTCTCAGCCTACTATGCAAGGCCCGTTTTGCCTAATAAGCCAAGTTTTCCTGAATTAATATATTTTCTCTAATTTTTTTCTTATGAAATGATAAAACTGTTCATTTCATTATGAGTTAAGTTCTTTTCATTTGAGTTAAAACTAATGTAGATATATAACCGAACCTAACCAACCCTAAAATGGTTAACATAAATTGATTGGAATATGTATGTGGACGCTCAGTTAGTGTTACTGTAATTTATATGGTTAACGTTTGAATGACATAGTTTCCCCTCATTGTCACATTTTGTGTTACTATTTCGCTGTTCATTCTCACTCTCTCTGAATCCCGTGGACTAATTGTGCTCGAGTGTTTGTTTAAGGTACGGTAACCATAGGCTTTTCACACAATAATTTGCAACTATTTGCGAAGAAACATTTCTAAAGATTATCTAAGTTTCTAATAAATATTCTTTTTCCTAACATACAAGTCAATCACACAGTACCTAACTTCAGTCAGAAACACTTTTCTTACTATATCTCGCAACGTCTTTTGCTTATATATCCTATCTTAAAAAATAACAATTTTAATTCATAACTGGCAACCCCCCTCCCCTCCAGAGCTTTCAAGGCCACCAAACGTCATTCCTTTCCCTTAACCTCTCCCAAATTATCTTTTGCACCAATACACAAACTAGGGGGCTTTATTGCTGAGTGGACGTCGCTCCCGACTCGTAATCCTAGCTCATTCGATTCCCCGGTGATGGCACAAACGGAAATCAGCAGAGTTTCTATCATTCTGATGCCCTCTGTTACTTAGCAGTATATATGTAAGTGGGCGTTAGACAGCTGTTGCGGGCTGCTTCCTGGGTGTGTGTGTGTGTGGAATTTTTTTTTATTAGTTAATAATTGATTGATTGATTGGCAGTTGAGAGGCGGGCCGAAAGAGCAGAGCTCAACCCTCGCAAGCACAACTAGGTGAACACAACTAGATAAATACTAACAAACCACGATCTCATACAATCCACTACACACACAACCCGACCTCCCCCCCAACTCCCTAAATCACTCTACCCAAGTCATTAAAAAATTAAAACAAATCAATTAATACACCAAAAATACTAACTATAAATAAAGGAACCAAATTTGAGACATACAGCGACTCCAGTGTGGTCTAGTCGGAAGAGAACGTGTTCTCATCTGGATAGATTGCGATCGAGCCTGTTGGAACGGGTGTGTAACTGCAGGGCACAAATATTTGTGTGTCCCCTCCTGTAGCTGCCTCTGTTTCGACAGGTTTCCTGGATAGCTGGAATTGACCTGGCCCTTGGAAAGTGAGGAAGGGGTGAAATCCGTTGGGCCCACGGATGGATACCTTGGATCCATGGACTTAGGGCAGGTCTAATCACCTGGGATTCGAACCCACGGTGGGAATAAGGGAGGAGATATGGGGAGGGGGAGGGGAAGGATGTTTCCTGGAACCAAACCTCACATAAACCCGGACACTCACACACACACCCTCACCCGAACACTCACAGGGGCACTCACACTCACACACACCCATAGACTGTGATAAGGGAGACCATCTGAAGGGACACAGATGGCCTCGTGGACCCACAGGCATAACCGGACACACACGCAACCGGACTCTCACACACTCACACGGACACTCACAGGGATAAACACACACACAGACGCACATCCATAGACACAAACTGTGATAAGGGAGACCATCTGAGGGGACACAGATGGCCTCCTGGACCCACAGGTATATATCAATATTTAAATATACATATATATTTATAAATATAACATTTTTAAAAAAAAAATAAAATAAAAAATATTATATATATATTTATATATATATATATATATATATATATATATATATATATATATATATATATATATATATATATATATATAATACTAACTATATATGTCGTACCTAGTAGCCAGAATGCACTTCTCAGCCTACTATGCAAGGCCCGTTTTGCCTAATAAGCCAAGTTTTCCTGAATTAATATATTTTCTCTAATTTTTTTCTTATGAAATGATAAAACTGTTCATTTCATTATGAGTTAAGTTCTTTTCATTTGAGTTAAAACTAATGTAGATATATAACCGAACCTAACCAACCCTAAAATGGTTAACATAAATTGATTGGAATATGTATGTGGACGCTCAGTTAGTGTTACTGTAATTTATATGGTTAACGTTTGAATGACATAGTTTCCCCTCATTGTCACATTTTGTGTTACTATTTCGCTGTTCATTCTCACTCTCTCTGAATCCCGTGGACTAATTGTGCTCACGAGTGTTTGTTTAAGGTACGGTAACCATAGGCTTTTCACACAATAATTTGTAACTATTTGCGAAGAAACATTTCTAAAGGTTATCTAAGTTTCTAATAAATATTCTTTTTCCTAACATACAAGTCAATCACACAGTACCTAACTTCAGTCAGAAACACTTTTCTTACTATATCTCGCAACGTCTTTTGCTTATATATCCTATCTTAAAAAATAACAATTTTAATTCATAACTGGCAACCCCCCTCCCCTCCAGAGCTTTCAAGGTAACCAAACGTCATTCCTTTCCCTTAACCTCTCCCAAATTATCTTTTGCACCAATACACAAACTAGGGGGCTTTATTGCTGAGTGGACGTCGCTCCCGACTCGTAATCCTAGCTCATTCGATTCCCCGGTGATGGCACAAACGGAAATCAGCAGAGTTTCTATCATTCTGATGCCCTCTGTTACTTAGCAGTATATATGTAAGTGGGCGTTAGACAGCTGTTGCGGGCTGCTTCCTGGGTGTGTGTGTGTGTGGAATTTTTTTTTATTAGTTAATAATTGATTGATTGATTGGCAGTTGAGAGGCGGGCCGAAAGAGCAGAGCTCAACCCTCGCAAGCACAACTAGGTGAACACAACTAGATAAATACTAACAAACCACGATCTCATACAATCCACTACACACACAACCCGACCTCCCCCCCAACTCCCTAAATCACTCTACCCAAGTCATTAAAAAATTAAAACAAATCAATTAATACACCAAAAATACTAACTATAAATAAAGGAACCAAATTTGAGACATACAGCGACTCCAGCGTGGTCTAGTCGGAAGAGAACGTGTTCTCATCTGGATAGATTGCGATCGAGCCTGTTGGAACGGGTGTGTAACTGCAGGGCACAAATATTTGTGTGTCCCCTCCTGTAGCTGCCTCTGTTTCGACAGGTTTCCTGGATAGCTGGAATTGACCTGGCCCTTGGAAAGTGAGGAAGGGGTGAAATCCGTTGGGCCCACGGATGGATACCTTGGATCCATGGACTTAGGGCAGGTCTAATCACCTGGGATTCGAACCCACGGTGGGAATAAGGGAGGAGATATGGGGAGGGGGAGGGGAAGGATGTTTCCTGGAACCAAACCTCACATAAACCCGGACACTCACACACACACCCTCACCCGAACACTCACAGGGGCACTCACACTCACACACACCCATAGACTGTGATAAGGGAGACCATCTGAAGGGACACAGATGGCCTCGTGGACCCACAGGCATAACCGGACACACACGCAACCGGACTCTCACACACTCACACGGACACTCACAGGGATAAACACACACACAGACGCACATCCATAGACACAAACTGTGATAAGGGAGACCATCTGAGGGGACACAGATGGCCTCCTGGACCCACAGGTATATATCAATATTTAAATATACATATATATTTATAAATATAACATTTAAAAAAAAAAATAAAATAAAAAATATTATATATATATATATATATATATATATATATATATATATATATATATATATATATATATATATATATATAATACTAACTATATATGTCGTACCTAGTAGCCAGAATGCACTTCTCAGCCTACTATGCAAGGCCCGTTTTGCCTAATAAGCCAAGTTTTCCTGAATTAATATATTTTCTCTAATTTTTTTCTTATGAAATGATAAAACTGTTCATTTCATTATGAGTTAAGTTCTTTTCATTTGAGTTAAAACTAATGTAGATATATAACCGAACCTAACCAACCCTAAAATGGTTAACATAAATTGATTGGAATATGTATGTGGACGCTCAGTTAGTGTTACTGTAATTTATATGGTTAACGTTTGAATGACATAGTTTCCCCTCATTGTCACATTTTGTGTTACTATTTCGCTGTTCATTCTCACTCTCTCTGAATCCCGTGGACTAATTGTGCTCACGAGTGTTTGTTTAAGGTACGGTAACCATAGGCTTTTCACACAATAATTTGTAACTATTTGCGAAGAAACATTTCTAAAGATTATCTAAGTTTCTAATAAATATTCTTTTTCCTAACATACAAGTCAATCACACAGTACCTAACTTCAGTCAGAAACACTTTTCTTACTATATCTCGCAACGTCTTTTGCTTATATATCCTATCTTAAAAAATAACAATTTTAATTCATAACTGGCAACCCCCCTCCCCTCCAGAGCTTTCAAGGCCACCAAACGTCATTCCTTTCCCTTAACCTCTCCCAAATTATCTTTTGCACCAATACACAAACTAGGGGGCTTTATTGCTGAGTGGACGTCGCTCCCGACTCGTAATCCTAGCTCATTCGATTCCCCGGTGATGGCACAAACGGAAATCAGCAGAGTTTCTATCATTCTGATGCCCTCTGTTACTTAGCAGTATATATGTAAGTGGGCGTTAGACAGCTGTTGCGGGCTGCTTCCTGGGTGTGTGTGTGTATGGAATTTTTTTTTATTAGTTAATAATTGATTGATTGATTGGCAGTTGAGAGGCGGGCCGAAAGAGCAGAGCTCAACCCTCGCAAGCACAACTAGGTGAACACAACTAGATAAATACTAACAAACCACGATCTCATACAATCCACTACACACACAACCCGACCTCCCCCCCAACTCCCTAAATCACTCTACCCAAGTCATTAAAAAATTAAAACAAATCAATTAATACACCAAAAATACTAACTATAAATAAAGGAACCAAATTTGAGACATACAGCGACTCCAGCGTGGTCTAGTCGGAAGAGAACGTGTTCTCATCTGGATAGATTGCGATCGAGCCTGTTGGAACGGGTGTGTAACTGCAGGGCACAAATATTTGTGTGTCCCCTCCTGTAGCTGCCTCTGTTTCGACAGGTTTCCTGGATAGCTGGAATTGACCTGGCCCTTGGAAAGTGAGGAAGGGGTGAAATCCGTTGGGCCCACGGATGGATACCTTGGATCCATGGACTTAGGGCAGGTCTAATCACCTGGGATTCGAACCCACGGTGGGAATAAGGGAGGAGATATGGGGAGGGGGAGGGGAAGGATGTTTCCTGGAACCAAACCTCACATAAACCCGGACACTCACACACACACCCTCACCCGAACACTCACAGGGGCACTCACACTCACACACACCCATAGACTGTGATAAGGGAGACCATCTGAAGGGACACAGATGGCCTCGTGGACCCACAGGCATAACCGGACACACACGCAACCGGACTCTCACACACTCACACGGACACTCACAGGGATAAACACACACACAGACGCACATCCATAGACACAAACTGTGATAAGGGAGACCATCTGAGGGGACACAGATGGCCTCCTGGACCCACAGGTATATATCAATATTTAAATATACATATATATTTATAAATATAACATTTTAAAAAAAAAAAATAAAATAAAAAATATTATATATATATATATATATATATATATATATATATATATATAATACTAACTATATATGTCGTACCTAGTAGCCAGAATGCACTTCTCAGCCTACTATGCAAGGCCCGTTTTGCCTAATAAGCCAAGTTTTCCTGAATTAATATATTTTCTCTAATTTTTTTCTTATGAAATGATAAAACTGTTCATTTCATTATGAGTTAAGTTCTTTTCATTTGAGTTAAAACTAATGTAGATATATAACCGAACCTAACCAACCCTAAAATGGTTAACATAAATTGATTGGAATATGTATGTGGACGCTCAGTTAGTGTTACTGTAATTTATATGGTTAACGTTTGAATGACATAGTTTCCCCTCATTGTCACATTTTGTGTTACTATTTCGCTGTTCATTCTCACTCTCTCTGAATCCCGTGGACTAATTGTGCTCACGAGTGTTTGTTTAAGGTACGGTAACCATAGGCTTTTCACACAATAATTTGTAACTATTTGCGAAGAAACATTTCTAAAGATTATCTAAGTTTCTAATAAATATTCTTTTTCCTAACATACAAGTCAATCACACAGTACCTAACTTCAGTCAGAAACACTTTTCTTACTATGTCTCGCAACGTCTTTTGCTTATATATCCTATCTTAAAAAATAACAATTTTAATTCATAACTGGCAACCCCCCTCCCCTCCAGAGCTTTCAAGGCCACCAAACGTCATTCCTTTCCCTTAACCTCTCCCAAATT
>NW_027189304.1:58443-90751 GCF_040958095.1 Procambarus clarkii | reverse complement strand
TGCGAACAAGCCTGAATGGTCCCCAGGACAATATGCAACTGAAAACTCACACCCCAGAAGTGACTCGAACCAATACTCCCAGGAGCAACGCAACTGGTATGTACAAGACGCCTTAATCCACTTGACCATCACGACCGGACATAATGAGGTGATAGCCGAGGCTATTTGAACCACCCCCACCGCCGGCACTCGGATAGTAATCTTGGGCATAGCATTTTACCAAATCACCTCATTCTTTGGGGCACACGTGAGGAACATAAATGCGAACAAGCCTGAATGGTCCCCAGGACAATATGCAACTGAAAACTCACACCCCAGAAGTAACTCGAACCCATACTCCCAGGAGCAACGCAACTGGTATGTACAAGACGCATTAATCCACTTGACCATCACGATCGGACATAATGAGGTGATAGCCGAGGCTATTTGAACCACCCCACCGCCGGCACTCGGATTGTAATCTTAGGCATAGCATTTTAACAAATCACCTCATTCTTTGGGGCACACATGAGGAACATAAATGCGAACAAGCCTGAATGGTCCCCAGGACAATATGCAACTGAAAACTCACACCCCAGAAGTGACTCGAACCCATACTCCCAGGAGCAACGCAACTGGTATGTACAAGACGCCTTAATCCACTTGACCATCACGACCGGACATAATGAGGTGATAGCCGAGGCTATTTGAACCACCCCACCGCCGGCACTCAGATAGTAATCTTGGGCATAGCATTTTACCAAATCACCTCATTCTTTGGGGCACACGTGAGGAACATAAATGCGAACAAGCCTGAATGGTCCCCAGGACAATATGCAACTGAAAACTCACACCCCAGAAGTGACTCGAACCCATACTCCCAGGAGCAACGCAACTGGTATGTACAAGACGCCTTAATCCACTTGACCATCACGATCGGACATAATGAGGTGATAGCCGAGGCTATTTGAACCACCCCACCGCCAGCACTCGGATAGTAATCTTGGGCATAGCATTTTACCAAATCACCTCATTCTTTGGGGCACACGTGAGGAACATCAATGCGAACAAGCCTGAATGGTCCCCAGGACAATATGCAACTGAAAACTCACACCCCAGAAGTGACTCGAACCCATACTCCCTGGAGCAACGCAACTGGTATGTACAAGACGCCTTAATCCACTTGACCATCACGACCGGACATAATGAGGTGATAGCCGAGGCTATTTGAACCACCCCACCGCCGGCACTTGGATAGTAATCTTGGGCATAGCATTTTACCAAATCACCTCATTCTTTGGGGCACACGTGAGGAACATAAATGCGAACAAGCCTGAATGGTCCCCAGGACAATATGCAACTGAAAACTCACACCCCAGAAGTGACTCGAACCCATACTCCCAGGAGCAACGCAACTGGTATGTACAAGACGCCTTAATCCACTTGACCACCACGACCGGACATAATGAGGTGATAGCCGAGGCTATTTGAACCACCCCACCGCCGGCACTCGGATAGTAATCTTAGGCATAGCATTTTACCAAATCACCTCATTCTTTGGGGCACACGTGAGGAACATATATGCGAACAAGCCTGAATGGTCCCCAGGACAATATGCAACTGAAAACTCACACCCCAGAAGTGACTCGAACCCATACTCCCAGGAGCAACGCAACTGGTATGTACAAGACGCCTTAATCCACTTGACCATCACGACCGGACATAATGAGGTGATAGTCGAGGCTATTTGAACCACCCCACCGCCGGCACTCGGATAGTAATCTTGGGCATAGCATTTTACCAAATCACCTCATTCTTTGGGGCACACGTGAGGAACATCAATGCGAACAAGCCTGAATGGTCCCCAGGACAATATGCAACTGAAAACTCACACCCCAGAAGTGACTCGAACCCATACTCCCAGGAGCAACGCAACTGGTATGTACAAGACGCCTTAATCCACTTGACCACCACGACCGGACATAATGAGGTGATAGCCGAGGCTATTTGAACCACCCCACCGCCGGCACTCGGATAGTAATCTTAGGCATAGCATTTTACCAAATCACCTCATTCTTTGGGGCACACGTGAGGAACATATATGCGAACAAGCCTGAATGGTCCCCAGGACAATATGCAACTGAAAACTCACACCCCAGAAGTGACTCGAACCCATACTCCCAGGAGCAACGCAACTGGTATGTACAAGACGCCTTAATCCACTTGACCATCACGACCGGACATAATGAGGTGATAGCCGAGGCTATTTGAACCACCCCACCGCCGGCACTTGGATAGTAATCTTGGGCATAGCATTTTACCAAATC
Organism: Procambarus clarkii; assembly: GCF_040958095.1. NCBI lineage: Eukaryota > Metazoa > Arthropoda > Malacostraca > Decapoda > Cambaridae > Procambarus > Procambarus clarkii. The sequence goes on along the minus strand of NW_027189304.1, from coordinate 88,445 downwards.
AACTAATTCTTTGGGGCACACGTGAGGAACATAAATGCGAACAAGCCTGAATGGTCCCCAGGACAATATGCAACTGAAAACTCACACCCCAGAAGTGACTCGAACCAATACTCCCAGGAGCAACGCAACTGGTATGTACAAGACGCCTTAATCCACTTGACCATCACGACCGGACATAATGAGGTGATAGCCGAGGCTATTTGAACCACCCCACCGCCGGCACTCGGATAGTAATCTTGGGCATAGCATTTTACCAAATCACCTCATTCTTTGGGGCACACGTGAGGAACATAAATGCGAACAAGCCTGAATGGTCCCCAGGACAATATGCAACTGAAAACTCACACCCCAGAAGTAACTCGAACCCATACTCCCAGGAGCAACGCAACTGGTATGTACAAGACGCATTAATCCACTTGACCATCACGATCGGACATAATGAGGTGATAGCCGAGGCTATTTGAACCACCCCACCGCCGGCACTCGGATTGTAATCTTGGGCATAGCATTTTAACAAATCACCTCATTCTTTGGGGCACACATGAGGAACATAAATGCGAACAAGCCTGAATGGTCCCCAGGACAATATGCAACTGAAAACTCACACCCCAGAAGTGACTCGAACCCATACTCCCAGGAGCAACGCAACTGGTATGTACAAGATGCCTTAATCCACTTGACCATCACGACCGGACATAATGAGGTGATAGCCGAGGCTATTTGAACCACCCCACCGCCGGCACTCAGATAGTAATCTTGGGCATAGCATTTTACCAAATCACCTCATTCTTTGGGGCACACGTGAGGAACATAAATGCGAACAAGCCTGAATGGTCCCCAGGACAATATGCAACTGAAAACTCACACCCCAGAAGTGACTCGAACCCATACTCCCAGGAGCAACGCAACTGGTATGTACAAGACGCCTTAATCCACTTGACCATCATGACCGGACATAATGAGGTGATAGCCGAGGCTATTTGAACCACCCCACCGCCGGCACTCGGATAGTAATCTTGGGCATAGCATTTTACCAAATCACCTCATTCTTTGGGGCACACGTGAGGAACATAAATGCGAACAAGCCTGAATGGTCCCCAGGACAAGATGCAACTGAAAACTCACACCCCAGAAGTGACTCGAACCCATACTCCCAGGAGCAACGCAACTGGTATGTACAAGACGCCTTAATGCACTTGACCATCACGACCGGACATAATGAGGTGATAGCCGAGGCTATTTGAACCACCCCACCGCCGGGACTCGGATAGTAATCTTGGGCATATCATTTTACCAAATCACCTCATTCTTTGGGGCACACGTGAGGAACATATATGCGAACAAGCCTGAATGGTCCCCAGGACAATATGCAACTGAAAACTCACACCCCAGAAGTGACTCGAACCCATACTCCCAGGAGCAACGCAACTGGTATGTACAAGACGCCTTAATCCACTTGACCATCACGACCAGACATAATGAGGTGATAGCCGAGGCTATTTGAACCACCCCACCGCCTGCACTCGGATAGTAATCTTGGGCATAGCATTTTACCAAATCACCTCATTCTTTGGGGCACACGTGTGGAACATAAATGCGAACAAGATTGAATGGTCCCCAGGACAATATGCAACTGAAAACTCACACCCCAGAAGTGACTCGAACCCATACTCCCAGGAGCAACGCAACTGGTATGTACAAGACGCCTTAATCCACTTGACCATCACGACCGGACATAATGAGATGATAGCCGAGGCTATTTGAACCACCCCACCGCCGGCACTCGGATAGTAATCTTGGGCATAGCATTTTACCAAATATCCTCATTCTTTGGGGCACACGTGAGGAACATAAATGCGAACAAGCCTGAATGGTCCCCAGGACAATATGCAACTGAAAACTCACACCCCAGAAGTGACTCGAACCCATACTCCCAGGAGCAACGCAACTGGTATGTACAAGACGCCTTAATCCACTTGACCATCACGACCGGACATAATGAGGTGATAGCCGAGGCTATTTGAACCACCCCACCGCCGGCACTCGGATAGTAATCTTGGGCATAGTATTTTACCAAATCACCTCATTCTTTGGGGCACACGTGAGGAACATAAATGCGAACAAGCCTGAATGGTCCCCAGTACAATATGCAACTGAAAACTCACACCCCAGAAGTGACTCGAACCCATACTCCCAGGAGCAACGCAACTGGTATGTACAAGACGCCTTAATCCACTTGACCATCACGACCGGACATAATGAGGTGATAGCCGAGGATATTTGAACCACCCCACCGCCGGCACTCGGATAGTAATCTTGGGCAGAGCATTTTACCAAATCACCTCATTCTTTGGGGCACACGTGAGGAACATAAATGCGAACAAGCCTGAATGGTCCCCAGGACAATATGCAACTGAAAACTCACACCCCAGAAGTGACTCGAACCCATACTCCCAGGAGCAACGCAACTGGTATGTACAAGACGCCTTAATCCACTTGACCATCACGACCGGACATAATGAGGTGATAGCCGAGGCTATTTGAACCACCCCACCGCCGGCACTCGGATAGTAATCTTGGGCATAGCATTTTACCAAATCACCTCATTCTTTGGGGCACACGTGAGGAACATATATGCGAACAAGCCTGAATTGTCCCCAGGACAATATGCAACTGAAAACTCACACCCCAGAAGTGACTCGAACCCATACTCCCAGGAGCAACGCAACTGGTATGTACAAGACGCCTTAATCCACTTGACCATCACGACCGGACATAATGAGGTGATAGCCGAGGCTATTTGAACCACCCCACCGCCGGCACTTGGATAGTAATCTTGGGCATAGCATTTTACCAAATCACCTCATTCTTTGGGGCACACGTGAGGAACATAAATGCGAACAAGCCTGAATGGTCCCCAGGACAATATGCAACTGAAAACTCACACTCCAGAAGTGACTCGAACCCATACTCCCAGGAGCAACGCAACTGGTATGTACAAGACGCCTTAATCCACTTGACCATCACGACCGGACATAATGAGGTGATAGTCGAGGCTATTTGAACCACCCCACCGCCGGCACTCGGATAGTAATCTTGGGCATAGCATTTTACCAAATCACCTCATTCTTTGGGGCACACGTGAGGAACATAAATGCGAACAAGCCTGAATGGTCCCCAGGACAATATGCAACTGAAAACTCACACCCCAGAAGTGACTCGAACCCTTACTCCCAGGAGCAACGCAACTGGTATGTACAAGACGCCTTAATCCACTTGACCATCACGACCGGACATAATGAGGTGATAGCCGAGGCTATTTGAACCACCCCACCGCCGGCACTCGGATAGTAATCTTGGGCATAGCATTTTACCAAATCACCTCATTCTTTGGGGCACACATGAGGAACATAAATGCGAACAAGCCTGAATGGTCCCCAGGACAATATGCAACTGAAAACTCACACCCCAGAAGTGACTCGAACCCATACTCCCAGGAGCAACGCAACTGGTATGTACAAGACGCCTTAATCCACTTGACCATCACGACCGAACATAATGAGGTGATAGCCGAGGCTATTTGAACTACCCCACCGCCGGCACTCGGATAGTAATCTTGGGCATAGCATTTTACCAAATCACCTCATTCTTTGGGGCACACGTGAGGAACATCAATGCGAACAAGCCTGAATGGTCCCCAGGACAATATGCAACTGAAAACTCACACCCCAGAAGTGACTCGAACCCATACTCCCAGGAGCAACGCAACTGGTATGTACAAGACGCCTTAATCCACTTGACCATCACGACCGGACATAATGAGGTGAGAGCCGAAGCTATTTGAACCACCCCACCGCCGGCACTCGGATAGTAATCTTGGGCATAGCATTTTACCAAATCACCTCATTCTTTGGGGCACACGTGAGTAACATAAATGCGAACAAGCCTGAATGGTCCCCAGGACAATATGCAACAGAAAACTCACACCCCAGAAGTAACTCGAACCCATACTCCCAGGAGCAACGCAACTGTTATGTACAAGACGCCTTAATCCACTTGACCATCACGACCGGACATAATGAGGTGATAGCCGAGGCTATTTGAACCACCCCACCGCCGGCACTCGGATAGTAATCTTGGGCATAGCATTTTAACAAATCACCTCATTCTTTGGGGCACACGTGAGGAACATAAATGCGAACAAGCCTGAATGGTCCCCAGGACCATATGCAACTGAAAACTCACACCCCAGAAGTGACTCGAACCCATACTCCCAGGAGCAACGCAACTGGTATGTACAAGACGCCTTAATCCACTTGACCATCACGACCGGACATAATGAGGTGAGAGCCGAAGCTATTTGAACCACCCCACCGCCGGCACTCGGATAGTAATCTTGGGCATAGCATTTTACAAAATCACCTCATTCTTTGGGGCACACGTGAGTAACATAAATGCGAACAAGCCTGAATGGTCCCCAGGACAATATGCAACTGAAAACTCACACCCCAGAAGTAACTCGAACCCATACTCCCAGGAGCAACGCAACTGTTATGTACAAGACGCCTTAATCCTCTTGACCATCACGACCGGACATAATGAGGTGATAGCCGAGGCTATTTGAACCACCCCACCGCCGGCACTCGGATAGTAATCTTGGGCATAGCATTTTAACAAATCACCTCATTCTCTGGGGCACACGTGAGGAACATAAATGCGAACAAGACTGAATGGTCCCCAGGACAATATGCAACTGAAAACTCACACCCCAGAAGTGACTCGAACCCATACTCCCAGGAGCAACGCAACTGGTATGTACAAGACGCCTTAATCCACTTGACCATCACGACCGGACATAATGAGGTGATAGCCGAGGCTATTTGAACCACCCCACCGCCGGCACTCAGATAGTAATCTTGTGCATAGCATTTTACCAAATCACCTCATTCTTTGGGGCACACGTGAGGAACATAAATGCGAACAAGCCTGAATGGTCCCCAGGACAATATGCAACTGAAAACTCACACCCCAGAAGTGACTCGAACCCATACTCCCAGGAGCAACGCAACTGGTATGTACAAGACGCCTTAATCCACTTGACCATCACGACCGGACATAATGAGGTGATAGCCGAGGCTATTTGAACCACCCCACTGCCGGCACTCAGATAGTAATCTTGGGCATAGCATTTTACCAAATCACCTCATTCTTTGGGGCACACGTGAGGAACATAAATGCGAACAAGCCTGAATGGTCCCCAGGACAATATGCAACTGAAAACTCACACCCCAGAAGTGACTCGAACCCATACTCCCAGGATGTTATGATCTCAGCCTACAGGAGAAACGAGTCTCCCTCCTTGAGAGTTATTCGTCAAGCCTGACCTGATTAGAAGGTCTAGCGAATATTGAAGTGATAACGCATATGTAAAATAGTTGCTTGGATATGTATAACAGTTTGAGATCATGGGCAATGAAGAAGAAAACAGATAAATGACTGGCGAGGAGATGTGGACATTTTGCTGGAGGCGTGAGGCTCGCTTCCGGAGGACCTTGACCTCACTTGAGTGCCAGACATCGCAGGGGGAAGCCGCGCTCCATTTGAGCTCCCGCCAGAAGGGAACCCCTAGTGATATATCTCGAAGGGAAGAGAAGTGTGTAGACGTGCCAGCTGTGGAACCGAGCTGGGAACGTTGTGGTATCAAGTCCTGGTCGACGAGCAGAGTTTAATAAGCTACTCAGAGGCATTTTCGTGGGCTGTGTGGAGCGCCCTGACCAGACGCCGTCAGAGGAAAAGCGCCCTCGATCAGTTAATCTGTGGTAAGCACGATATACGCCAGTTCATAGTGATCACTTGTAGTTGGTCGTTTGCCCAGCGACGGTAGCAATGTTTATTTATAAGTTAGACATGTTTTAATAAGGCAGAAAGCCTGAAATAGGAGAGTGAAGAGGGAGGAGCACGGAGCGACGTCCGCCCCCTCTGAGCGCTGGCGGACGACTGAGGGAGCCTGGCTCTTGACGGAGGAAGACCCTCCCAGCGAGTGAGGACCGCCGCCAGGCGAGGTGGAGTATGGACCCGCCCAAAACGGGGGAGTCCACTCTCACTGTATGTAGAGAACAGATAGAGGTTTGAGGCAAGCATATTGTGTGGTTATTTTTGTTTATGTGTTAAAGGGGAACATTTTATTGGAGTGTCGATGGGTTGCAGGTTTGTCTTTTGGGGAAGAAGTTGCTGAGAACTTCGAAGCCAGCAGATGAAGTAGCTGATGAGACTCCAAGGTAGTGGAGCAGAGGACCTCGAGCTGTGAGGAGAAGCAGCAGTGAAGAGGAGTGTCACGTGCTTCTGTAGAGGTGGAGAAGCACCATAGTTGCTCGGGGAAACTTCATGGTGTAGCAGCCAAGAGAGCTGTGGAGGACCCTAGCAGAAGGGTGAAGCACCGTAGTTGCTCAAGGAAACTTCATGATAGCAGCCTGGAGGAGCTGCAGAGGATCCTGGTAGTGAAGCCCGGAAGAACCTAAGGATATTAGGGTAGTGAACTTCCAGAGGTGGAAGGGGAAGTTCTGGTGGATTACTTATAGGGAGTTGATAGTGTTTGGTTGTCATTAGCGTGCAAGACGCAGTGAGAGGTGAGTGACTGTTGGCATTCTTATGTCAAGGAGTTTTTTTATACTGAAGTATCAATGAACATTTATACTGGTATATGTTATTGCATTCAAATGCTGATTTTCTATATATATATGTTATCTTGCTGATGGTGCAACAGTGTATGTAGGCTTGATCAACTTGAGGAGGTTGATAGTATCAGGTGGTGAACCAGGAGATAGGATACCACTTGATAAGCTGATAATAGAGTTCTGATGGTGTTGGAGTGCAATCTGATTGTGATATTATAGAGTATAGGATTCATTATTATTATATGTGTGTATGTATCGTGTATGTGCTTTGTCCAGTAAATGTCTCACAATTTCCTGGTGTTTGCCCTTGTCCTAGTGAGGCTTCCCAGGAGGTAGTAAAGAAGGGGAGAGAGAGAGAAAGAACCAAGAACCACTGCCGTGGACAGGGTAGGAGGTAATACTAGTAAGTCATAGGGGATTGAGGAGATCATATCTCATAAGGAGAGAGTGGGGAGTCACAGCGGCTCGAGTGGGTGTGTGCACGTGACAACGAGGCTAAGTGTTGGAGCCGCATCCCCTAAACGTGTGACGTTGAGCCCCTCTCCAAGAGCCAGAAGCGCCAAGGGTGATCTCCTAGTATTAAGCACTCTGCCGAGTTGTGGGTTGGGTTGTCCATAGAGAAGGATCAACGACGACAACACCAACCAACCCACAGTCTATAATAAATTGGGGGCCTGTGTCTGGGAGAGTGAACTGACACACCCACACCCTGTCCAAGAGTGGATTTGTACACCCCTGCTGAGATAAACTGTGTGACCGCAGGTGTATACTCTCTCTCTTGGGAACACTCACAGGACAAAGATGGATAAGGTGCAAGCGTTTGTGGAGTCAGGCAAGCCTGAGGACTTGGAAGGTTGCACGAGGGATCAATTGAAACAAATAGCAGAAAAATGTGGCCTTAGGTTGAAAGCATCTAAAGTAGCTGGGATGAAGGATGAGATCCTGAGGCAGTTAAGAGCCAAAAATGAAGCGGCAGAGCAAGGAGCCCAAAAAGGAGCTGAAAGTGGAAAGGAGGATGATGGGCAGGATGAAGTGAGATCCCAGGGATCGAGTAGGAGCAGCAAGAGTAGCCGCAGTAGCAGGAGTAGCCGAAATAGGAGCTTGGAGAGATTCCAGTTAGAGCTCCAGATGCAGCAACAACGAGAGGACAAGGAGAGACAGTTCCAGCTGGAAAAGATGAAATTAGAACTCCAGATGAAAAATGAAGCAGAGAAGGAAAAAGAAAAAACCAGACTGGAGATAGAAAAAGAGAAAGCAAGACTAGAGGTGGAGAAAGAAAAAGAGAAAACCAGAGTAAGAGAACTGGAGTTGGAACAGGAGAAAGAAAAAGAGAAAACCAGAGTAAGAGAACTGGAGTTGGAACAGGAGAAAGAAAAAGAGAAAACCAGAGTAAGGGAACTGGAGTTGGAACAGGAGAAAGAAAAAGACCAAGTCGAAAAAGAAAAAGAGAGAACAAAACAAATGCAGATAGAAGCGAATAGAACCTTGGCTGAGCAAAGGATTGAACATGGGTTGCCAGAGAGCACCACCCAGGTATCACACCCACCAGATGTTAGGGTTAGGGAGAAGGACATTCCCTTGTTTGTTCCCGAAGAGGCAGAGAGCTTTTTCGAGCACTTTGAAAAAGTAGCCAGTATCAAGGAGTGGCCACAGGAGGAATGGGCCCAGCTGGTCCAGTTAAGGTTGACCGGTGCAGCCAGGGAGGCATACACCCAATTGTCACTGGAAGAGTGCCAGGATTATGCCACGGTAAAGAGCAGCATATTGCGCTCGTTTCAGTTAACCCCAGAAGCTTATAGAAAGCGTTTCAGAGAGATGGTGAAAGTTGGAGCATGTACGTTTGCTGAGACAGCAAGGGATCTGGAAAGACGATTCCAGAAGTGGATTGAGGCTGCTGGAGTTGGATCTTACGCTGACCTGAAGCAACTGATGGTCATGGAGAAGTTCTTGGAGATGATGCATCCCGAAACAAAGTTCAAGATCCAAGAAGCAAGGATAAAGGAGGTGAAAGATGCCGCAGATAGGGCGGATATGATTACTGAAGCATACAAGAGCTTAAGAGAGAACAGAGTAAGAAGCGAGGCGAGACGCAGCAATAGCAGACCCAGTGGAGTCTGGGGAGGAAGAAGTTTTGGGGGGCAGACAAGCAGACCAGCTAGTTTTAAGCCCCAGGAAGGAAAGTTGCCGAGTCCGCCTGCTGGAGGTAAGCAGGAAAATAAAAATGTGCAGAGGAGACAAGAGTCCAATGAAGCTCCACAGAGTATGAGTAGTACATCTGGCCCGAGGAACTCCAATACGAGTGGGCAGAGTCAGAGCCACTCGGGGGCGTATAGGAGAGATTTCTCCCAAATGAGATGCTACAAGTGCAACAGATCAGGTCACATGATGCGAGATTGTCGGCAGGGCAAGAGAGTCGTGGCCCTGACGACATGTGATCCCCGGAAGAAGTACGTTGATGTACAACAAGACAAACCACAGAAGGTAGATTTGATGAACGAGCGGTATAGGCCGTTCATTAGTAAAGGTTGGGTCGGCATAGAAGGTCAACCCGAGGTGGAGGTTAGTATCCTCAGGGATACTGGAGCCAATCAGAGCTTGATTCTGAGAGGCCTAATAAGAAATGATCGACTGTTAGCTGGCAGTAGGAGGATAAAGGTTCATGGGTTGTTGTCTAAGAGTGACGTGCCCGTGTGTGCTGTCCAGTTGAAGTCAGATTATTTGTCGGCGGAGGTGATGTTGGGAGTGTGCCCCAACATACCTGTTCCAGGAGTCCAAGTGATCCTGGGGAACGACTTGTGTGGGTCCAAGGTGCTGCCAGAGCTGATAGTAAAAGCTGTGCCGGAGGTGAACCAGAAGGACCGCGGTACAAGTGGAACGCCGGACAAGATAGATCTAGCCAGCATCCTTGAAAATGAGGCAGAGGACAGTCAAGTCATCGTATACCCGGCCTGTGTAGTGACAGAGTCGGACGTAGCCGCCGAGGAAGACATTGGAGATGATATGGCAGTGTCGACTCCACCAAGGGAGGAGGTCAACATGGACATGTCTGGGCTGTTCGACGAAGATCGAGCTCAGAAGAATGACGATTCGAGGAGACAGGAAGTGAAAATGACCCTACCTGAAAAGTTCAGCGTGAACCAAGCGGACCTGATTAGGGCTCAGAAAGAGGAGTTTATAGATCTAATCAGGGAGGCAAAAGGGGGAAATTCATGTCCGGAGTCCCCCGTGTATTACTACTTGGACGATGATGTACTAATGAGGAAATGGCGACCGGACAAAGCCGGCGCAGATAAGGTATGGTTGGAGAAGCACCAAGTGTTAGTGCCGAAGGAGTTTAGGGCGGCTGTGTTAGAACTAGCCCACTCCGTAGATATGGCAGGGCACTTGGGGGTGAAGAAGACCTTAAATAAGGTGCAGGAGCACTTCTACTGGCCGAACGTGTGGAAGGAGGTAAAGAAATATTGTAGGACATGTTTGGCGTGCCAACGTGCAGGTAAGCCGGCTCCGGCTATACCAAAGGCACCCTTAAAGCCCATACCGGCATTTGGCGAGCCTTTTGAGAGAGTCTTGATAGACTGTGTAGGTCCGTTGCCGAGGACCAGAAAAGGCCACGAGTACTTACTGACCATAATGTGCACGGCCACCCGTTTCCCTGAAGCAATCCCCCTGAGAAGAGTGACGTCGAGAGCCGTTCTGGATAGACTACAGAACTACATTGCGTGGGTAGGAATGCCCAAGGTTATCCAGACGGACCAGGGGAGTGTCTTCCAGTCGAAGTTGTTTAGGGAAACTGTGAAAGGATGGAGAGTAGAGCAAGTGCGCTCGTCACCGTATCACCCTCAGTCGCAGGGAGCATTGGAGCGTTTCCATGGAACGCTAAAGAGCTTGTTGAGGATATACTGCGCTGAGGAAGGGAGTAGTTGGGACGAGGCATTACCATCCGTGTTGTTCGCCATCAGGGATGCGGTAGTAGAATCACTCGGATTCACCCCATTTCAACTGGTGTACGGACACTCCGTGAGGAGCCCAGTGGGCGCGCTGAAGGAGCAGCTCACCGTGGATAGGCCTAAGGTGGACGTGGGAAAATATGTGAAGACTTTTAGAGAGCGACTCTCTAGGGCCAGAGATTTGGCCAAGGAAAATTTGAGGACATCCCAGGCAGAGATGGTAAGGTACCACGACAGGAAGGCGAAGGGCAGGAAATTTCAAGAAGGAGATCAGGTGTTAGTCCTGCTACCGGTAAAAGGAAGTATATACGAGTCGAGATTTTGTGGACCATATACCATCCAGAAGGCATTAGGGGATGTGAATTATGTAATCCACATGCCAGATCGTCCGAGGAAGTCACAGGTTTGCCACGTGAACATGATAAAGAGGTACTATGACAGAGATAAGTCTCTAGGCGATGAAGAACCGATGGAAACCCCATTGCAAGCGACGGTGCTGTGTGGAGGAGACGGAAAAGGGATAGAAGAGGAGAACTGTAAGTTAGAGAAGGCCGATGGCGCGAAGATATCAAATACAGAAAGCCTGGCCAAGATAGGTGAGCGTCTGGGTCATTTGGAGGATGACCAACGACAGGAGCTAGTGGAGATCCTACGGAGGAATAAGTCGTTATTCACGGACGTGCCTAGAAGACACCGCGGAACGGTGCACGAAGTGAATGTAGGGAGTGCTGAGCCCATCAAGCAGCACCCTTACAGAGTTAACCCGGAGAAAGCAGCGGCAATGAGAGCAGAAGTGAAGTATCTGCTAGATAACGACTTGGCAGAGGTTAGCGACAGTGACTGGAGTTCGCCGTGCCTCCTCGTGAAGAAGAGTGACGGCACGTACCGGTTCTGTACCGATTATAGGAAAGTGAATGCACTCACGGTCGCTGACTCGTTTCCGATACCGCGCATTGACGATTGCATAGATCGGATTGGGAGTGCACGGTATGTCTCGAAGATAGACCTGTTGAAGGGATACTACCAGATTCCCCTGTCTGAGGAGGCCAAGAGGATCTCAGCGTTCGTGACACCCGACGGCTTGTACCAATATAAAGTGGTGCCGTTCGGAATGAAGAATAGTGGTAGTTGTTTTCAACGAGTAATGAATCAGGTATTACAAGGCGCGACTGGATGTGCAGTGTACATCGAGGATATTGTGGTGTTCGCTGATTCCTGGAAGGATCACGTGGATCGACTTTTAGATTTGTTCGATCGGTTGGAGAAGGCCAACATGACGATCAACTTGGCAAAAAGTGAGTTCGGGAGAGCCCGCCTGGACTACCTTGGATATATAGTAGGGCAAGGCGAGGTTGCTCCGGTAAGAACAAAGGTGGAGGCCATTGACAACTTCCCGGTGCCCAGGAGTAAGAAAGAATTGTTGAGATACCTCGGTATGATTGGGTATTACCGGAAGTTCTGTGAAAATTTCTCCACCGTAGCCGCTCCTATGACGAGTTTGCTATCAAAGAGCAAGAAGTGGGAGTGGAATGGAACAGCACAAGAAGCGTTTGAGAAGACCAAAAGACTGTTGACTGAGGCACCTGTACTAGTGTCGCCAGATTTTGAAGCGCCGTTTACGTTATTTGTAGATGCCAGTGATATAGGGGCCGGAGCTGTACTGACGCAGCAGAATGATGGAATTTACCGCCCCGTGTCCTTCTTCTCGAAGAAGTTCGTTGAGCACCAGAGGTCGTACAGTACAGTTGAGAAAGAGACTTTGGCCCTGGTGATGGCATTGAAACATTTTGAAGTGTATGTGAGTGGGGGGGGACACCCAGTGACGGTGTATACAGACCATAATCCCCTAGTTTTCCTGAAGAAAATGAAGCATGCAAACCAGAGATTAACCAGATGGTTTTTATCGCTCCAAGAGTATGACCTGGTGATAACGCACATAAGAGGGCGAGACAATGTAGTGGCTGATGCGTTATCTCGAGCCTAGCCACTAGAATAACTCTCAAAAATAAGGGGAGGGGAGTGTTATGATCTCAGCCTACAGGAGAAACGAGTCTCCCTCCTTGAGAGTTATTCGTCAAGCCTGACCTGATTAGAAGGTCTAGCGAATATTGAAGTGATAACGCATATGTAAAATAGTTGCTTGGATATGTATAACAGTTTGAGATCATGGGCAATGAAGAAGAAAACAGATAAATGACTGGCGAGGAGATGTGGACATTTTGCTGGAGGCGTGAGGCTCGCTTCCGGAGGACCTTGACCTCACTTGAGTGCCAGACATCGCAGGGGGAAGCCGCGCTCCGTTTGAGCTCCCGCCAGAAGGGAACCCCTAGTGATATATCTCGAAGGGAAGAGAAGTGTGTAGACGTGCCAGCTGTGGAACTGAGCTGGGAACGTTGTGGTATCAAGTCCTGGTCGACGAGCAGAGTTTAATAAGCTACTCAGAGGCATTTTCGTGGGCTGTGTGGAGCGCCCTGACCAGACGCCGTCAGAGGAAAAGCGCCCTCGATCAGTTAATCTGTGGTAAGCACGATATACGCCAGTTCATAGTGATCACTTGTAGTTGGTCGTGTGCCCAGCGACGGTAGCAATGTTTATTTATAAGTTAGACATGTTTTAATAAGGCAGAAAGCCTGAAATAGGAGAGTGAAGAGGGAGGAGCACGGAGCGACGTCCGCCCCCTCTGAGCGCTGGCGGACGGCTGAGGGAGACTGGCTCTTGACGGAGGAAGACCCTCCCAGCGAGTGAGGACCGCCGCCAGGCGAGGTGGAGTATGGACCCGCCCAAAACGGGGGAGTCCACTCTCACTGTATGTAGAGAACAGATAGAGGTTTGAGGCAAGCATATTGTGTGGTTATTTTTGTTTATGTGTTAAAGGGGAACATTTTATTGGAGTGTCGATGGGTTGCAGGTTTGTCTTTTGGGGAAGAAGTTGCTGAGAACTTCGAAGCCAGCAGATGAAGTAGCTGATGAGACTCTAAGGTAGTGGAGCAGAGGACCTCGAGCTGTGAGGAGAAGCAGCAGTGAAGAGGAGTGTCACGTGCTTCTGTAGAGGTGGAGAAGCACCATAGTTGCTCGGGGAAACTTCATGGTGTAGCAGCCAAGAGAGCTGTGGAGGACCCTAGCAGAAGGGTGAAGCACCGTAGTTGCTCAAGGAAACTTCATGATAGCAGCCTGGAGGAGCTGCAGAGGATCCTGGTAGTGAAGCCCGGAAGAACCTAAGGATATTAGGGTAGTGAACTTCCAGAGGTGGAAGGGGAAGTTCTGGTGGATTACTTATAGGGAGTTGATAGTGTTTGGTTGTCATTAGCGTGCAAGACGCAGTGAGAGGTGAGTGACTGTTGGCATTCTTATGTCAAGGAGTTTTTTTATACTGAAGTATCAATGAACATTTATACTGGTATATGTTATTGCATTCAAATGCTGATTTTCTATATATATATGTTATCTTGCTGATGGTGCAACAGTGTATGTAGGCTTGATCAACTTGAGGAGGTTGATAGTATCAGGTGGTGAACCAGGAGATAGGATACCACTTGATAAGCTGATAATAGAGTTCTGATGGTGTTGGAGTGCAATCTGATTGTGATATTATAGAGTATAGGATTCATTATTATTATATGTGTGTATGTATCGTGTATGTGCTTTGTCCAGTAAATGTCTCACAATTTGCTGGTGTTTGCCCTTGTCCTAGTGAGGCTTCCCAGGAGGTAGTAAAGAAGGGGAGAGAGAGAGAAAGAACCAAGAACCACTGCCGTGGACAGGGTAGGAGGTAATACTAGTAAGTCATAGGGGATTGAGGAGATCATATCTCATAAGGAGAGAGTGGGGAGTCACAGCGGCTCGAGTGGGTGTGTGCACGTGACAACGAGCCTAAGTGTTGGAGCCGCATCCCCTAAACGTGTGACGTTGAGCCCCTCTCCAAGAGCCAGAAGCGCCAAGGGTGATCTCCTAGTATTAAGCACTCTGCCGAGTTGTGGGTTGGGTTGTCCATAGAGAAGGATCAACGACGACAACACCAACCAACCCACAGTCTATAATGAGGTGATAGCCGAGGCTATTTGAACCACCCCACCGCCGGCACTCAGATAGTAATCTTGGGCATAGCATTTTACCAAATCATCTCATTCTTTGGGGCACACGTGAGGAACATAAATGCGAACAAGCCTGAATGGTCCCCAGGACAATATGCAACTGAAAACTCACACCCCAGAAGTGACTCGAACCCATACTCCCAGGAGCAACGCAACTGGTATGTACAAGACGCCTTAATCCACTTGACCATCACGACCGGACATAATGAGGTGATAGCTGAGGCTATTTGAACCACCCCATCGCCGGCACTCGGATAGTAATCTTGGGCATAGCATTTTACCAAATCACCTCATTCTTTGGGGCACACGTGAGGAACATAAATGCGAACAAGCCTGAATGATCCCCAGGACAATATGCAACTGAAAACTCACACCCCAGAAGTGACTCGAACCCATACTCCCAGGAGCAACGCAACTGGTATGTACAAGACGCCTTAATCCACTTGATCATCACGACCGGACATAATGAGGTGATAGCCGAGGCTATTTGAACCACCCCACCGCCGGCACTCGGATAGTAATCTTGGGCAGAGCATTTTACCAAATCACCTCATTCTTTGGGGCACATGTGAGGAACATAAATGCGAACATGCCTGAATGGTCCCCAGGACAATATGCAACTGAAAACTCACACCCCAGAAGTGACTCGAACCCATACTCTCAGGAGCAACGCAACTGGTATGTACAAGACGCCTTAATCCACTTGACCATCACGACCGGACATAATGAGGTGATAGCCGAGGCTATTTGAACCACCCCACCGCCGGCACTCGGATAGTAATCTTGGGCATAGCATTTTACCAAATCACCTCATTCTTTGGGGCACACGTGAGTAACATAAATGCGAACAAGCCTGAATGGTCCCCAGGACAATATGCAACTGAAAACTCACACCCCAGAAGTGACTCGAACCCATACTCCCAGGAGCAACGCAACTGGTATGTACAAGACGCCTTAATCCACTTGACCATCACGACCAGACATAATGAGGTGATAGCGAGGCTATTTGAACCACCCCACCGCCGGCATTCGGATAGTAATCTTGGGCATAGCCTTTTACCAAATCACCTCATTCTTTGGGGCACACGTGAGGAACATATATGCGAACAAGCCTGAATGGTCCCCAGGACAATATGCAACTGAAAACTCACACCCCAGAAGTGACTCGAACCCATACTCCCAGGAGCAACGCAACTGGTATGTACAAGACGCCTTAATCCACTTGACCATCACGACCGGACATAATGAGGTGATAGCCGAGGCTATTTGAACCACCCCACCGCCGGCACTCGGATAGTAATCTTGGGCATAGCATTTTACCAAATCACCTCATTCTTTGGGGCACACGTGAGGAACATATATGCGAACAAGCCTGAATGGTCCCCAGGACAATATGCAACTGAAAACTCACACCCCAGAAGTGACTCGAACCCATACTCCCAGGAGCAACGCAACTGGTATGTACAAGACGCCTTAATCCACTTGACCATCACGACCGGACATAATGAGGTGATAGCCGCGGCTATTTGAACCACCCCACCGCCGGCACTCGGATAGTAATCTTGGGCATAGCATTTTACCAAATCACCTCATTCTTTGGGGCACACGTGAGGAACATAAATGCGAACAAGCCTGAATGGTCCCCAGGACAATATGCAACTGAAAACTCACACCCCAGAAGTAACTCGAACCCATACTCCCAGGAGCAACGCAACTGGTATGTACAAGACGCCTTAATCCACTTGACCATCACGACCGGACATAATGAGGTGATAGCCGAGGCTATTTGAACCACCCCACCGCCGGCACTCGGATAGTAATCTTGGGCATAGCATTTTAACAAATCACCTCATTCTTTGGGGCACACGTGAGGAACATAAATGCGACCAAGCCTGAATGGTCCCCAGGACAGTATGCAACTGAAAACTCACACCCCAGAAGTGACTCGAACCCATACTCCCAGGAGCAACGCAAGTGGTATGTACAAGACGCCTAATCCACTTGACCATCACGACCGGACATAATGAGGTGATAGCCGAGGCTATTTGAACCACCCCACCGCCGGCACTCAGATAGTAATCTTGGGCATAGCATTTTACCAAATCACCTCATTCTTTGGGGCACACGTGAGGAACATAAATGCGAACAAGCTTGAATGGTCCCCAGGACAATATGCAACTGAAAACTCACACCCCAGAAGTGACTCGAACCCATACTCCCAGGAGCAACGTAACTGGTATGTACAAGACGCCTTAATCCACTTTACCATCACGACCGGATATAATGAGGTGATAGCCGAGGCTATTTGAACCACCCCACCGCCGGCACTCGGATAGTAATCTTGGGCATAGCATTTTACCAAATCACCTCATTCTTTGGGGCACACGTGAGGAACATATATGCGAACAAGCCTGAATGGTCCCCAGGACAATATGCAACTGAAAACTCACACCCCAGAAGTGACTCGAACCCATACTCCCAGGAGCAACGCAACTGGTATGTACAAGACGCCTTAATCCACTTGACCATCACGACCGGACATAATGAGGTGATAGCCGAGGCTATTTGAACCACCTCACCGCCGGCACTCGGATAGTAATATTGGGCATAGCATTTTACCAAATCACCTCATTCTTTGGGGCACACGTGAGGAACATAAATGCGAACAAGCCTGAATGGTCCCCAGGACAATATGCAACTGAAAACTCACCCCCCAGAAGTGACTCGAACCCATACTCCCAGGAGCAACGCAACTGGTATGTACAAGACGCCTTAATCCACTTGACCATCACGACCGGACATAATGAGGTGATAGCCGAGGCTATTTGAACCACCCCACCGCCAGCACTCGGATAGTAATCTTGGGCATAGCATTTTACCAAATCACTTCATTCTTTGGGGCACACGTGAGGAACATAAATGCGAACAAGCCTGAATGGTCCCCAGGACAATATGCAACTGAAAACTCACACCCCAGAAGTAACTCGAACCCATCCCAGCAAACACAAATCATCTACACAACGTTCGCCTATCTCTTGCCATAGGTGTGGGAATGATTTGCATTGAGAATGGTGCAGGAGAGCCTTTGAGAAACTTTTACTCAAAAAATCCAAACACAAAGGTTTAATTATAAATTGTTTTTCTACAATTATTTTCTTCCAAATGTAAAACAAATAGTTTTTACATGTTTAAATATAAAATTTATGGTGTTTTTTTGTAAAATTCATTAATAAATTGTGAATGATATATATTGGCTGAGTGAAACCTTTATAATCCATTTAGTTATAATTTGAACAGAAAAAAGTATTTTTCCAAATTTTCTAAAAATTGCTCTTTTTAACACAATTTGACTCCTTATACATTCCACTAAACACTATATCATGTTTAAATATATAATTTATGTATTATTCTCTAAAATAATTTATATAAATTATATAAGTTGCTGGAAAGTGGTGTTAAGGATTTTGAAAACATTTTGTTGTGTTAATATGTTCTTATTAACTATGTCTCAAGTTCACAGTTTATCAAACAAGAATATTAACATTCGTCAACTCTTAAAATCTTATATGTTATCTTGCTGGTGCAAAAAAGGGTGAATCTTTAGGAACAGCTATAGTATCTATATATCACAAATGGTGTTTTCCCTAACTCAAACAATGTAGGGTTTATTATTCTACACATATTTCTAATGACTCTTAGATGTTTACATTCTCTGAAGTATAATTGTGAAGGCTGTGTCCATCACTCTCAACACAGATTCTTAAACTCGTCTCTGCAGGTTCAACTATATAATTAGTTTCCATTTTGAATTTCCATGGACATTTGTATCCAAAATGAAACCAATGTGGTTTCCTTCAGCGCCTTCAGCCAGCACATTTGCTCATTCATTTCCACAGATTCCAACAAGGTAGGGGATTTACAGAAATTTGTATATTCATATTGTTATATATTAAAAATATGAATGCAGTTCAATATGATAAGACAAATACATGAGTTTATGATAAATTCGTTTTCTGTGATATACCATTGATATGCTCTTTTTTTCTTTAAACGGCAGACTAAACTAAAGTGCTCACATCAACAGATTTGATGTATAAATGGTCAACGCTCAACAGAGTTAGTATAAATGTATTAGTATAAATCTTACTTGTCTCATTGTTAATTCACATTCAATGTCAACTTGTGGTTTTGATGTGGCACGTTTGGCCAAGACACCCCACCCCATTATGCACCCCATACCCATCTTGTGGGCGGTTGTGGAAAGGGTTACAGAGGCACATAATGGGCTCAGGGACTGAACCCCACAATTCATTTAGCTAAGCAAGTTACAATCTTGATGAGCTAGTTACAAAATTCAATATAAGTCATCACATCAACAATGGGTTCGAGATCGACCTCAAGTACAGGTTCTAAATTAAGCAACTGACATATGTGGAGAGCTAGTATCAAAATTTATATGTTTGTCCTGCACACCGTCCCCCATCCAGTGGGCAGCGGTGGATAGCTTACAATCACTTAGTTGTTATCTACAGTTAGCAAACTGGGGATATTTGGCTAAAATTTCTGGTAGCAGATCATTTTGAATGAAATATTGACACATCGCTGGAACATTGGTTATAGAATTGTCTCTAAATTCATGTATCTTTTCGCACTCCATCACATAGTGACGGAGGGTGTGCGAATAATTTTGTTGACACAGTTTACATTTGGTCAGGTCTACATCAGCAGATAATGAGAATTCCCAGAGATACTTGTAACCGAGTCTAAGCCCAAGAGCAACAAAATGTTTTTACTCTTGGGATTGTTATCACTTCCACACTTGTCCTACAGCGTTAATTTTGGTATCAATGTACTCGCAATGAAATTCCCAACACGGTGATATGAATATAAACGTAGAATAATGGTCGCTGCCCACCCGCAAGAGTGTGGGAAGTGGCGGAACTGTTACCCAGTATTGGTGACAAGACGACACATGGGCGATACAGTGCTTTGAAAGTTTATAATTATATCACTGTCCTGACATTATTATTGTATGTACGTCATTCATTTTTGTGCCAATGTTTTCGCAATAGAATGTTCTATGAGCCCGTAGGTAAAAAAGAGCAACAAAGCGTAAGATAGAATAGCACCATATATAAAACAACGCTGGTACATATCAGTGAGCGTCAAACACACACGAAATGTGTGTGTTTGATGGTGGTCAAACGATGTTTGATGTGTTTGATCAGGTGATGTCCTGATCCGCATAATTAAAGTATGAATTATGTTGAGAAAAAATAAGAAAAAAGGGAAAAAACAGGGGTGGGAGAAACATGACAGAAAAAGAGTAAAAATACAATTTGGTCAACAAAACAGCATTGTTTAAAATAAAAGATATGGATTGACATTTTGGGGGTTAGGTTGGTAGGTTACATTGAGTTAATTAGGTAGTACTTAGTGTTTATCTGTTATAGATAGGAGCTGCCTGGTATGGGCCAATAGGCCTTCTGCAGTTACCTTTGTTTTTATGTTTTTGCCCTGTAACCTAAATGGTTAGAGAGGCACATATATGGGCTTAGGGACTGAACCCCACACTACATTTAGCTAAGCTGGTTACAATCTTGATGATATAGTTACAAAATTCTGTATAAGTCGTCACATTATCAATGGGTTCGAGATCAACCACAATTTCCTGAATAGATATAACAAAGGGGATATTAATAGGGTATTAAAATTGTCAACACAAGATAGAACACGAAACAATGGATATGTATGATAGATGGAATTACTAGTTCCAGTTTCTAGGCAGGCGATGAGTACTCACAATAACCTTAATTAAGCGTCAAAACAAAAATGTGTATACTCTTTTTACTCTCCTGACCTTAGTTCTCGAGCTATGTATTTCATTTTGGTACCAACGTGTTCGCAATAACATTCTCTAGAAGAAAATCAGCAAAAACGGTCACCAAAAGTTATATGAATACCAGCACCCAATAAATACCTACGTAGATGACTCGCCGTGAGTGCCCAAGAGCAACAAAATGTTTTTACTCTTGGGATTGTTATCACTTCCACACTTGTCCTACAGCGTTAATTTTGGTATCAATGTACTCGCAATGAAATTCCCAACACGGTGATATGAATATAAACGTAGAATAATGGTCGCTGCCCACCCGCAAGAGTGTGGGAAGTGGCGGAACTGTTACCCAGTATTGGTGACAAGACGACACATGGGCGATACAGTGCTTTGAAAGTTTATAATTATATCACTGTCCTGACATTATTATTGTATGTACGTCATTCATTTTTGTGCCAATGTTTTCGCAATAGAATGTTCTATGAGCCCGTAGGTAAAAAAGAGCAACAAAGCGTAAGATAGAATAGCACCATATATAAAACAACGCTGGTACATATCAGTGAGCGTCAAACACACACGAAATGTGTGTGTTTGATGGTGGTCAAACGATGTTTGATGTGTTTGATCAGGTGATGTCCTGATCCGCATAATTAAAGTATGAATTATGTTGAGAAAAAATAAGAAAAAAGGGAAAAAACAGGGGTGGGAGAAACATGACAGAAAAAGAGTAAAAATACAATTTGGTCAACAAAACAGCATTGTTTAAAATAAAAGATATGGATTGACATTTTGGGGGTTAGGTTGGTAGGTTACATTGAGTTAATTAGGTAGTACTTAGTGTTTATCTGTTATAGATAGGAGCTGCCTGGTATGGGCCAATAGGCCTTCTGCAGTTACCTTTGTTTTTATGTTTTTGCCCTGTAACCTAAATGGTTAGAGAGGCACATATATGGGCTTAGGGACTGAACCCCACACTACATTTAGCTAAGCTGGTTACAATCTTGATGATATAGTTACAAAATTCTGTATAAGTCGTCACATTATCAATGGGTTCGAGATCAACCACAATTTCCTGAATAGATATAACAAAGGGGATATTAATAGGGTATTAAAATTGTCAACACAAGATAGAACACGAAACAATGGATATGTATGATAGATGGAATTACTAGTTCCAGTTTCTAGGCAGGCGATGAGTACTCACAATAACCTTAATTAAGCGTCAAAACAAAAATGTGTATACTCTTTTTACTCTCCTGACCTTAGTTCTCGAGCTATGTATTTCATTTTGGTACCAACGTGTTCGCAATAACATTCTCTAGAAGAAAATCAGCAAAAACGGTCACCAAAAGTTATATGAATACCAGCACCCAATAAATACCTACGTAGATGACTCGCCGTGAGTGCCCAAGAGCAACAAAATGTTTTTACTCTTGGGATTGTTATCACTTCCACACTTGTCCTACAGCGTTAATTTTGGTATCAATGTACTCGCAATGAAATTCCCAACACGGTGATATGAATATAAACGTAGAATAATGGTCGCTGCCCACCCGCAAGAGTGTGGGAAGTGGCGGAACTGTTACCCAGTATTGGTGACAAGACGACACATGGGCGATACAGTGCTTTGAAAGTTTATAATTATATCACTGTCCTGACATTATTATTGTATGTACGTCATTCATTTTTGTGCCAATGTTTTCGCAATAGAATGTTCTATGAGCCCGTAGGTAAAAAAGAGCAACAAAGCGTAAGATAGAATAGCACCATATATAAAACAACGCTGGTACATATCAGTGAGCGTCAAACACACACGAAATGTGTGTGTTTGATGGTGGTCAAACGATGTTTGATGTGTTTGATCAGGTGATGTCCTGATCCGCATAATTAAAGTATGAATTATGTTGAGAAAAAATAAGAAAAAAGGGAAAAAACAGGGGTGGGAGAAACATGACAGAAAAAGAGTAAAAATACAATTTGGTCAACAAAACAGCATTGTTTAAAATAAAAGATATGGATTGACATTTTGGGGGTTAGGTTGGTAGGTTACATTGAGTTAATTAGGTAGTACTTAGTGTTTATCTGTTATAGATAGGAGCTGCCTGGTATGGGCCAATAGGCCTTCTGCAGTTACCTTTGTTTTTATGTTTTTGCCCTGTAACCTAAATGGTTAGAGAGGCACATATATGGGCTTAGGGACTGAACCCCACACTACATTTAGCTAAGCTGGTTACAATCTTGATGATATAGTTACAAAATTCTGTATAAGTCGTCACATTATCAATGGGTTCGAGATCAACCACAATTTCCTGAATAGATATAACAAAGGGGATATTAATAGGGTATTAAAATTGTCAACACAAGATAGAACACGAAACAATGGGTATAAATTGGATAAGTTTAGATTTAGGAAAGACTTGGGTAAATACAGGGTCAGTAACAGAGTTGTTGATTTGTGGAATTTTTCTTAACTTATAAATTTATCTTTATTTATCTTAAACTGGTTGGGAGAGGTACAGTTTTTAACATAACTGGGAAGGTCATTCCACATTCGAGGTCTCTTGATTTGTAATAAGCATTTCTAGTTTGACTAAGTCGTACTCTTGGAATATCAAATAGGTATTTGTTTCTGGTGTGGTGCTCATGGGATCTGTTACAACCTTCTAGGAAGCTTTTAAGGTCAGGATTGACATTACAGTGCAGCGTTTTATATATATAAAATACACATGAGAGTATGTGCAGGGACTTAATATCTAACATATTCAGAGATTTGAGTAAGGGGTCCATATATACTGCCCGGTTGCCTGAAATGCTATATAGGCCTACTATAGTGGCTTCAGGTATTGTATGCACTAGCTCTATCTATAAATCCAACATTATGTTTGTAAATCAACTATGTATGTATGAAAAAAAATGACTAATACGTTCGGCGAATGACTTTGACTTCAACTTCACTTTGACTTCGTTCATGTCATCGTATTTTCCGTAATATATAAAGGTTATGACAATGCAATTATATTATTGTGTGCAAATAAGTTTGAAATTTCATGTACCCTAAAAATATTAAAATAAAGAATAAGAATAATTAAATAATTGTTGTAGTAAATTGTCACACGTTCATCATACGCAAACGAACACACAGTTTGGAGCGTCAGTACAAGACCGCCGCCATTTTAAAACACGGCTTCGAATGTAAGTAATGTTTTTCTCGTACTAACACTGTGTTATACAATAGATTTGGTCTTGAATTCACAAATTTAGTTGTTACATCTGACAGAGTATGTTAGACGGTGTAATGCTGGTCCATGTTAACGTATTTGTGGGCTTGGTTGGTTTAAATGTGGAGGCGAGGCCTGGCAGTGCTGGTGTATGTGGAGGCGAGGCGAGGCCTGGCAGTGCTGGTGTATGTGGAGGCGAGGCCTGGCTGTGCTGGTGAGTATGTGGAGGCGAGGCCTGGCAGTGCTGGTGTATGTGGAGGCGAGGCCTGGCTGTGCTAGTGTGTATGTGGAGGCGAGGCCTGGCTGTGCTAGTGTGTATGTGGAGGCGAGGCCTGGCAGTGCTGGTGTATGTGGAGGCGAGGCCTGGCTGTGCTAGTGTGTATGTGGAGGCGAGGCCTGGCAGTGCTGGTGTATGTGGAGGCGAGGCCTGGCTGTGCTAGTGTGTATGTGGAGGCGAGGCCTGGCTGTGCTAGTGTGTATGTGGAGGCGAGGCATGTACAACACTCCCCAATAGGAAGAAAACCCACTGGGTTCTAGGCTAGGTTAGGCTTATCTGTAATAATTGAATTAAGCCTAGCAAAGCCTAGAACCTAGTTCAGTAATTTAAAAAATGTTGTAACTTGAAAAATGCCATTCAATACATTACACAATTTAAATATTTTCAGGCAATCAACACAACCCTCATGTTGGCTAACCCTCTCTCATGTTGGTCAATAATTTAATTATTTTTTTATGGAGTAATCTTTGCTGTTGAAATGTAGTCTTTTTGAGACTACATTTCAAATGTAGTGTGTGTGGAGGCGTGTATGTTAGGTATTACCTAATATACACGGTGTAATATATCTATCTGTGTGAAATAGATTAAATCCATTTATTTGATATTCAGCTAATAGTTCTGTATTTTCTACATTCATCCATGTTTTGGTAAGTGCAATAATATGTATTGTTTCATTGCAGATTAGAGATTCAAGATAGTTCTAGATTTCCGAAGTACTGAAACGCGCGCCATACAGGCTTGGTGGATCTAGGTGCAAGGTAAAATTATTTACATTTACTTTTGTATTTATGTTTTGTATTTATATGCATATATGCATTTATATGCATTATTCTATAGAATAATAGATCTCGTAATAATTTTGCAAAAATAGTGGCATTTACTATTTTTAAAAGATTATTAAAAAATTTACTGATATGGTGCATTCGGAAGGGCGAAGAGGGAGAACGGCCTGTTGACATAGCTCGGGTGCAGGGGGGGGGGGGTTGTGTAAAAGCCTGGTTTGTGCCTCGGAGAGGCTATGGGATCCAGTAAGTTCAGTAGAACTTCGGTTTCAACCCTTTTACCCTGTTGTAGCTCAGTCGATTAAGGCAGTGTCTGGGATGCTCCCGGACGCAGGTTCGAATCCTCGTCACGGCCCTTGTGGATTTGTTCATTTGATGCATCACGTTATTGTGATCTGTGTGTGTAATTCTTCACTTGCTACAGCAACAGGAATGTGTGTGTATGTATTTGTGTTGTTGAATATGACCGAAAGTGTAAGATTAATGATTCTAACACAAATCGTCTGAATATTTGTTTTTCTTCACTGTCGAGAGTAGTTAAAAAAATTTACTCGAGTTTATTTTCACACTTTATTTATGGTCCTTAAGTCCCTCTCCTTAATGCTGCTGCTGTTTCTCGCATCTTTGCATCGCTTGTATGTTTGGGGGTTTGGCCTCTTGCTATATATTGATTCCATTTGTGTGTGTTTGGGTCTCAGGCCCTCTCGCAATTTCTGTTGAACAAACCCCTTTTCCTAGTTCTGCATCTCTCCTTTGGTACAAATTTTGTTGTGCTTTTATCATATATTTCACAAAACTTGACATACATTTCATTTACTTCATGTCCTATCAGCAAGTGTTTGTCAAATTCTTTAAGGAAAGTTTATCATCCTGATTGCAGATCTCTAGCGATATTATGTCAACTTCTTGTGGATTCGCAATCATTATTTAATTTACCTTTAGGTGTTCTTTCACCAGCACAGCAACACTGTACCTCTCCCAACCAGTTTAAGATAAAAACTAAGTACTAACTAATTAACTCAATGTAACCTACCTTACCCCCAAAATGACAACCCATGTCTTCTATTTTAAACAATGCTGTTTTGTTGACCAAATTGTATTTTTGTTTTTTCTGCAATGTTTCCCCCCCCCCACCACTCTACCACCACATTGAGTTTAGTAGCTCTGTGTACGTCAGGTGCTGTTTAATATACAGACCTACTCCTCCATTTGACCTAGTTTCTCTATCACATCTATATCACTTTGTGCTTTAGCCCTGGTGGAGCTTGGTCCACCAGGCTGTTGTTTGGAGTGGCCCGCAGATCCACATACAGTCTGCATATGATATACAGTCTGTTGATCAATTAAACTACAGTAGTTAGTTTTTATCATCCGAATGCACCAATATGTGTTCATTCTTCCCAGATGAAGGAACTAGGTAATATTCATCATCTGAATGCACCATCTGATGCTTTAACACACTCATGATACACGAGAGGTTTAAAAAACTTTTAAAACTTTTAAAACTTTTTGACCTATGTATTTAAAAGCAATTCTAAAGTTTAGAATTTTTTAGAATTTTAGAATTTTTTTAAAGTTTTAAAAGCAATTCTAAAGCAGTTGGCCCCTACGGGCCAACTGCTTTGTTCTTACCTAGCATTTTGCTTTGTTTGGGTATGAATGTTTGTGTGCCGTATATTTTGCAAAATTTGCCATATATCTCATTATTTACTCCTCTGCCTAGCAACAAGTCTGTCTAATTATACTCATTAACTGTTTTTCAAAGTTCCCCATAGTGTCCTTTATTGAAATCGAGTTCATGAACCGTTTCAATGTTCTTATTTTCTTCTAGATTATATCTTAAAGTATATTTAAATGTTATTGTTATTATTGTTATTAAATGTTATTGTGACATTGCATTGCAATTGAGCTATGTTGTTTACCATACCGTTCATTTCGTGAGTATAAGTATAGATGCCACACTTGTGACAGGTAAAACCATGCCTTTTTTGAAAAACAGCACCGTCTGTTGCACGTAAGAGCAACCCACACTATATTATGTTGCGATATTATTTCAATATTTCCGATTGTATTGATAATTTGAATTTTCATAGATTTCAATTTATTTTCATTTCGATTTAATAATTTTGTGTGACATTGCATTGAAATTGAGCTGTGTTGTTTACCATACTGTTCATTTCATGAGTATAGTTTATTTTTTTATTTTTTTCATTTCATTTTTTTAGCTGTTCTTATTTTTCAGTGAAGGGAATATCAGATCATTTGATGTTCCCAATTTTCTGATGGAAGCATCAGACCATTATAGAATGCATCGGATGAGGTAGTTTGGAATGGTGGGGAGGACGAGAGGGGGGTATGGTGGGGAAGACGAGGGGACAGAGGAGAGGGTAATGGTGGGGAGGACGAGGGGACTGGGGAGTTGGGGATGGTGGGGACAGGGGAATGCTGGGGAGGACAAAGGGACAGGTGAATGGGAGATGGTGGGGGAGGAAGAAGGACAGGGGAGGGGAAAATGGTAAGGAGGACGATGGGACAGGGAAGTGGGAATAGTGGGGATGATGTGGGGACAGGGAAGTGGGAAGGACGAGAGGACTGTGGAATGGGGAATAGCAAAGTGAATTATAATTATATATATTAATTAATTCTTATAAATTTCCAGAAGCCTGTATCAACACCCACACTAATGCAACTGAAAGAGATGTTGAGACAAGTATTGCTGATATGTTGAAGAACGCCCCAAACAAACTCGGTGGAAACAGATACAAGGTAAAGTTTGCCAATTTGCTGTAGTCTAATTCAATTTCTTTTTAGTAATCTTCGAGAACATTTATGCTATGAATAAGATAAAATAATGTAACTGATTTTGATTTATTTACTATTTATTATTTATTTACCGTTATTAGTATAATAGATCTCGTAATAATTTTGCAAAAATAATGGCATTTACTATTTTAAAAAGCTCGGGTACAGGGGGGGGGGGTTATGTAAAAGCCTGGTTTGTGCCTCGGAGAGGCTATGGGATCCAGTAAGATCGTCCTTCCTTTCCTCCCTAGAATCTGGATGTAGCAGGTGCTCAATTGTCAAAAGTGAAAAATTGGTTTTGTCTTCCGAATGCACCATTTCTGTAAATTTGCTAATAATCTTTTAAAAATAGTAAATGCCATTATTTTTGCAAAATTATTACGAGATCTATTATACTAATAACGGTTTGATAAAATACAGTAGACTGCCTACTGGATAATAGTTCCAGTCCACCTGTAGACAGGGATCTCACATCAGCTTGTATATTATACAAGGATAAGATTTGATTTACTTTTGTATTTATATGCATATATGCATTTATATGCATTATTCTCTAGAATAATAGATCTCGTAATAATTTTGCAAAAATAGTGGCATTTACTATTTTAAAAAGCTCGGGTGCAGGGGGGGGGGGGGTTTGTGTAAAAGCCTGGTTTGTGCCTCGGAGAGGCTATGGGATCCAGTAAGATCGTCCTTCCTTTCCTCCCTAGAATCTGGATGTAGCAGGTGCTCAATTGTCAAAAGTGAAAAATTGGTTTTGTCTTCCGAATGCACCATTTCTGTAAATTTGCTAATAATCTTTTAAAAATAGTAAATGCCATTATTTTTGCAAAATTATTACGAGATCTATTATACTAATAACGGTTTGATAAAATACAGTAGACTGCCTACTGGATAATAGTTCCAGTCCACCTGTAGACAGGGATCTCACATCAGCTTGTATATTATACAAGGATAAGATTTGATTTACTTTTGTATTTATATGCATATATGCATTTATATGCATTATTCTCTAGAATAATAGATCTCGTAATAATTTTGCAAAAATAGTGGCATTTACTATTTTAAAAAGCTCGGGTGCAGGGGGGGGGGGGGGTTTGTGTAAAAGCCTGGTTTGTGCCTCGGAGAGGCTATGGGATCCAGTAAGATCGTCCTTCCTTTCCTCCCTAGAATCTGGATGTAGCAGGTGCTCAATTGTCAAAAGTGAAAAATTGGTTTTGTCTTCCGAATGCACCATTTCTGTAAATTTGCTAATAATCTTTTAAAAATAGTAAATGCCATTATTTTTGCAAAATTATTACGAGATCTATTATACTAATAACGGTTTGATAAAATACAGTAGACTGCCTACTGGATAATAGTTCCAGTCCACCTGTAGACAGGGATCTCACATCAGCTTGTATATTATACAAGGATAAGATTTGATTTACTTTTGTATTTATATGCATATATGCATTTATATGCATTATTCTCTAGAATAATAGATCTCGTAATAATTTTGCAAAAATAGTGGCATTTACTATTTTAAAAAGCTCGGGTGCAGGGGGGGGGGGTTTGTGTAAAAGCCTGGTTTGTGCCTCGGAGAGGCTATGGGATCCAGTAAGATCGTCCTTCCTTTCCTCCCTAGAATCTGGATGTAGCAGGTGCTCAATTGTCAAAAGTGAAAAATTGGTTTTGTCTTCCGAATGCACCATTTCTGTAAATTTGCTAATAATCTTTTAAAAATAGTAAATGCCATTATTTTTGCAAAATTATTACGAGATCTATTATACTAATAACGGTTTGATAAAATACAGTAGACTGCCTACTGGATAATAGTTCCAGTCCACCTGTAGACAGGGATCTCACATCAGCTTGTATATTATACAAGGATAAGATTTGATTTACTTTTGTATTTATATGCATATATGCATTTATATGCATTATTCTCTAGAATAATAGATCTCGTAATAATTTTGCAAAAATAGTGGCATTTACTATTTTAAAAAGCTCGGGTGCAGGGGGGGGGGGGGTTTGTGTAAAAGCCTGGTTTGTGCCTCGGAGAGGCTATGGGATCCAGTAAGATCGTCCTTCCTTTCCTCCCTAGAATCTGGATGTAGCAGGTGCTCAATTGTCAAAAGTGAAAAATTGGTTTTGTCTTCCGAATGCACCATTTCTGTAAATTTGCTAATAATCTTTTAAAAATAGTAAATGCCATTATTTTTGCAAAATTCCTGAATATTGTCAAAATGACGGAAACCCATATGTCAAAAACACATGGAGATATACCAATCCTGGAAGACATTCTTCCATCCCCACTTGAAACTGTTGAGCAGGTGGAAAGTCTGTCACATGAGCTAAAAGTTAACAGTGAATATAAAAAGAGTATGGTAAGT